>NC_139339.1:3027361-3044861 GCF_056507025.1 Lutjanus erythropterus | reverse complement strand
ACGCTCAGGTTAGAAAGCACTATACATCCAGTAAGCTCCCGCCTCGATTTGTATTCTGCTTTTCATATTTCCCCTGTGAAAACGCTGGAAAATAAACCTGCTGAGTCACCGCTCAGACGCCACATGATTAACTCTCACTGCCACGGCAGATTTGATTCATTTTACAGGTTTTGGGAGAAGATTTATCAAAATGTACCAAAGCAAAACACAATGAGAGAGAAAGAGAGGAGGAGGATAAAGGAAGGAGGCAGGCCTGCACAGCCTGTGTTATATTATTATGTTTGTTTCTATCATTTAATTTAATTTATCTATATATACTGTACAACAAATGCCTTTAAAAGATTAAATCTAACAGGTAATCCACACTGCACTGGGTGACACACCACCCTGCTGCTCCAGATACTCATCAGAGAAATAAATGTGGATTAATCCGCTGTTAAAATAGTCCCCAACAAATGCAGCATTTCCTCCTGTTTTAAAAAAAAAAAACTAAAATACATAATTCATAAATAATTCTCATCTTTCCTGCAGTGTTATTTATTCATCTATATTGTTTTTGTGCGAGCTTCAGAGGGTTGTGGTGCTCAATAACTCAACAGCAGCATCTCTTTCCAGAAATTGACCTGGTTACTCCAGATAATTCACTGACCTTGTTCTGAGCAGTTTCACGTAGGAACTACTTTCTTTATAGTAGAAAGAAAGTAGTTCCGGTAGATTCTACTGCAGACTTCCCTGCTATATTTGCATTATAATAACTAAACAATTCAGCTGTTAATATAAAATTTTAGCCATGAAATTCACCTTCCTCGCGGCACTTCTCCCTCCACAGCAGGTTGTCTTCAGCCAGGATCCTCCAGTACCTGCAGGTCTGAGCGGCCTGCAGCAGGTCTCTGGGAGCCAGGAAGGTCAACACGTACAGAGCTAACTGCACACACACACACACACACACACACACACACACACACACACACACACACACACACACACACACACACACACACACACACAAGGACACACATTTAAAATGCTGCTCACATGTTCATATCTGCTCTGTCATAGGTGACGTTTTACAATCTGTGTGTGTGTGTGTGTGTGTGTGTGTGTGTGTGTGTGTACCTCTTTGGGCAGCAGGGATATAAAGTCTCTCTGGAACTGGGGCTCGATGACCTGCATCATGTGCTTCACCTGACTCGTCTCGCACCTGTCAATCAACTCGTCCAGAGCCAATAGCCTCTCGGGGCCGCTCCACGTCTGCAGGACGAGACAACAAGAGAAACAGTAGAACATTTTTAGGAGTCTAACAATATTTTAGTTTTTTTTCTGTTTAGTTTAAACATTTTTCTGTGTGATTTTCATGTTTTGTTGTGATGTGTCTGAGTTTTTTTGTGTCTTCTCGTATCTCTGTTTGAAAGCATCTCTGCGTCTCTGAAAACGTTTTAACTTCTTCCTCCAGCTAGAAAAGAGAGATACATGTTTTTCATTTGAGTGTGTGTGTGTGTGTGCATGTGTGTGCGTTTATTATTAGTTACGTAAGAACGCTTGGAGGCAACACTCCTCTAACGCTCTGTGTTTACGTGCAGGAAGCGGAAGATATACCACATCAAGGACTGAACCAGTGTGTGTGAGCGTGTGTGTGTGTGTGTGTGTGTGTGTGCGTGTGTGTGCGTGTGTATCAGTGTTGTCTTGGTAAATAAACTGGTTGAGTTTGTTTCAGCTACAATTCATTAAAATTGACCACAATGTGGAAATCTGCCTTCTGTTTTACCGCAAAACAGTTATTTGTTATGAAACATGTTACATAACGTGGGATAGTTAGCAGTTAATTAACTTTTAATTAACAGAAACAAAAGTTCAAGTCGTTGAATTAAAAATATCTAACTGACCCTTCTTAAGCCCCGCCCCTTTTTGCTCTGTGCTCCAATAACAGTTGAGCAAGCTTAGTACCTGGTAAAAGCAACTTATTTAGTATAAAGTCATATCTTAAGTCAGCTAATGTCAGCAAAATGCCCGCTAACTAGCTTGCTAATCGACACAGTTAGCTAGCTAGTTAGCTGGAGCTTTGCAAATACTAGATTTCACATCATTTGTTAGCTAGCTAGTTAGTTTTGTTACTAGTAGCAAGCAAGAGAGAAGACAACCGAACGTATTTAGCAAAACTACGCCAAATCCAGTACAGAGCAGAGATGATAATGTTAGCCTAAGCTGATATATTAGCATCTTAGCTCCTGCTGCAGTCCTGAACATGGATTCTTCTAATGTAACCTACAATCCCAAATAATAATATAGTTGGCCAATGATGTTCTGCTCTGCTTTGCAGGTAAAACCAGTTTACTGCTACTAGTTGTAAGCTAGTTAGCCTGGAATGCTAACTATACTCTATTTAGTCCATTCTCCACTTCTATTTATTATGTTTTTGGTTTTTTGAAAGACTACAAAAATAGACAACACCCTCCACAACAGTCTCCTTCAAATACAACATGTGGAGAAGGAAATGCTGCTGTGCCTAGCAACAGTTACTAAGCTATGATTGGCCGATTTCTGTTCAGGGGAGGGGTTTAGCAAGCAGCTGAACAGTCAGAAAGAAGATTATCTGTGTACGTGCTAACCTGGAAGATATGAAGCCAGTCCTGCAGGCCAGAAGGGGGCGGCCCTGAGGTGACGCGCCGCCGCTGAGCCGAATGCCCATTGGCCAGCCGTAGGTCGCCAAATGTGGTGGGCGTGGCCTGAACCAGACTGGATGGACTGGGGAGAGAGAAACAGGGAAGTTAGCATCTGCATCAATTAGCATTTCCAAGCTAGTGGGTAGTCCAAAAAGGAAAAAAACAAACTGCCCTGCTACAAAAATAAGAGCTACTGGACAAATATCTCTGAGAGAAATTATGTTTTGTTCTCGGAGCTGAAATAGAGCCATCAGAGTGCTAATGCTAACAGAATGCTAATTATTGTGGAGCAAATACAACAACAACTACATCTGATTCTGATCTACTTTGTTAAACACTAAACATATTAAAAATTTCAAGTTGTTCTAGCCAGCTGATGGTTACCTGAGGTATCCGTTGCCTTTGCAGTGCTTCTTTCCTGAAGGGAACGGTCGGCCGTCTGGACCATGATCCAACTTCCTCTTCATCTGGTGGTAAAAATACGACGACGACAGAAACAAAAGAAAAGAGAAACAGTGAGAGACAGTATCACTCTTCAGGGGACGAGGTGAAAATCAAACCACAGAAACTCACAAAATAACAGGAATCAGTCATTCAGCTTCAAGGCTCAACAGGAAACATACAGGCAGATATTTTATATTATCAGAGATTTTTTGTTTATCATCAATTTAACTGAATATTATTGAGTTCATACTGACAAAACGAGACATTTAAGGACATCCTGTTAGACTTTGAGAAACTGGTTTTCCAGACGTTGTAGCACCAGACTAAACATGACAATCAGCTTCATTGATAACCACTTAAAAATAACACAATTTATTTAGTGGCAAGTGACTCCGGGCAAGTAGATCAGTGATCCACGCTGAACCTGCTGCTTCTGGAGTTTTTTCTGAGGACGGCTCAGTGTGAACAACTACGGATGGATTCAATCCAACCGGCACCTCCTGGATTAAAAGCTTAAAGATCCGAAGCATCAAAATGCATCGATAATCGTTCAATAATCGCATCGAGGCCCTCTGAATCAGACTTAAATCTAATCATGGAGGTTCACTCTCCAAGCTGACAAAGTCTCAGAGTTGTTTTCAGACATTTTTGCTGCTTAGACAATAAATCTGCAGTTTAATGGAGTTTTACAGCGTAGAGAAGCAAAAATGTCCATTTCTAGTTTGTAGCTGTAAAGATGAACGTGCGTTGAATCATTTAGGGGGATTTCAGTTAATAAAAGTTTGTCAAGGGTTCTTTGTAAAAACTAAGGGTTCCATGAAGAACCCCTTTCATCCACAGAACCCTTTTTGGAAGGAACTGTTCAAGGACTGTTGAAATCATTAAAGAGTGTTTCTCCGTGGGTTCTTCGTACCATAATGTAAAAGCATTCATGGTAGAAACACCTGGTAGAACCCCCTCACTGGGTTCTAAGTAAAATCCTTGGAACATAAAAGGGTTCCCCGTAGAATCCCCGGATTGCTTCTAGATAAAACTGTTGGTAGAACCCCCTGGGTGGGTTCTTTTTTGCTTCTTAGAAGCTGGAAATGTTCTGCATTGGTACCCCCAGAGAGGGTACTGGGTGGGACTGATACACCATAGAAAGGTTCTCCTTTAGAGGGTTTTGGGTGAAACCTTTCACAGGTGGTTCTAGGTATAACCCTGTTGGTTGGGTTCTAGGCAGAACTGTGAAAAGGCCCACGTAGAACCTTTGTAAAAATGTTCTACAAAGAACCAAAAAGGGTTCTCCTATGGGGACAAGTTAAAGAACGCTACATGGTTCTAGCTAACACCTTTATTTCTAAGAGTGTAGGGAAGCAAACAATCAATTTCTAAGTTTTTTTTTAATTGATGTAGTTTGTGGTTTTAATTTGCTAAAGTTTTGTTTTATTTTAAGTCTTTTTCATAGATTTTTTCACCATGTTTCATCCCATATAAACAGTTTAAAATTAACTAATAATTAACATTTATGTGATCGTGAACAGCTACAGTTTTGGATCTAACACGGACAAACCGAATCCGATCTTTTCTACTTAAAATGAGACGGAGAAAAGACAAGAGACTTTCCTCAGTTACTACAAACGTTTGTGGGTTTCTGGTAAAAAAAAAAATGAACTGAAACAAAATCAATCAGGAGTTGCAGAGTCCACACTGATGAAGAGACGCAGACACGCACTGCAGTCCGGTGTGTTATCTACAGAGGCGCTGAGAACACCTACGCTGTCAAAGTACCACAAACGCACCGACCCAGAGGTCTGAATCAGCCTTCTATCTCTTTCCTCTCTGTGTCTCTCGCTGAATGAACGCAGGAATGCAGAAAATTGCAGGAATGTCGCCGGTGCAGCACTGGTCTAAAATAGAGCAGCACACACACACACACACACACACACACACACACACACACACACACACACACACACACACACTGGAGGCTGTGGATGTACAGGACAGCATGTGTGTGTGTGTCCTTCCTCCTCTTGGCATCTTTATATGAACACTGTGTTTTCTGACTGGCTGCTTAATCTGTGCAGCTTCACAGAATAAAATAAAAGGAGACACTCATGAATATTAAATGAGAATATTAACATTAGAACACAAAAATGTGAGCGTGTTTAATTTACACTTTTATTTTCACTTCATCGACAGCATATGGCTGTGATTTCAGCTCTCAACTCTGAACCTAAACTCATAATCTGCTTTTCATTTTAGGACTTTTTCTTCTTTTTTTTTTTTCTTTTTTTCTGTTTCCGCCCCAAATGTCGCCGGCTGTTTTAATAACAGATGTCGCGTCTGTGTGGATTTCATTAAGCCCAAAAAAGAAAAACTTCACTTGAGGGTGAAGGACAGAGAAAATGTGTTTACTGTTAAAACCAGAACAATTCAGCTCTGTGTGTTTCAAAGGAAACACGTGACAAACAGTGACCTTATTGTACCTCTAGTACATTTTAGCATCGCCGTGACATTATTATATTAAATTATGATGGTCAACTGTGACCTTAAAGCTACTTATGTGTCGTTTTTACAGGATTTACTGTGCAATTTACCTCTAGAATCTGGATTTTCACAATGGAGAGAAGAGAAAAAATGTCAGTTTGTAAGGTTGTATTCTTGCAGTTTGTAGTTATAAAGATGAGAATAAAGATTTTAAGTCTTTTTCATAGATGTTTGCTGCTTATACACCATATTTGACCCCAAAAATGCCGTTTACAAGAGCTGTACAGAGAAATATCTCTCTTTTGTTTGCTTTTTCACAGTCAAAGGGAAAAAAAAAGTCAGTTTCTGAGGTTTTCATCTCGTGTTTTGTAGTTATAAAGATGAGAAAGTGTGAGATACAAAGGATTTGGTGTGATTCAAAGTCTTTTTCATAGATTTCTGCTGATTGTTCGCCATGTTTGACCTCAAAAATGCAGTGAGAGAGAGAGTTGTACAGTGTAATATCCCTCTTTTGTTTAAGTTTTCACTGTGTATGGAAGCAAAAATGTCCACGATCTTGTATTATGTTGTTGTAAAGATGAACAAGCATTAGATATTAAAGATTTTCTCTGAGTGTAAGTCTTTTTCATAGATTTTTGTTGTTTAAAAGGCATGTTTGACTCCAAAAATGTAGTTAACAGCAGTTGTACAGTGTTCTAGCCCTTTTTATTTGTATTTTCACAGTATATGGAAGCAGAAACGTTTATTTCTGAGGCAATTCCAGCAGCTGTACAGTAATATACTTATTTTACTTTTGTTTTGAACATGTTGGGAAGCAAATCATGTCTATTTCTGAGGTTGAATTCTTGTGGTCTGTAGCTGAAAAGATAAATAAGCTAATAACATAACATTTTATCTGATTTAAGTCTTTTTCTTATAGATTTTTGCTGCTTTACGTGACATTTTTGACCCAATTTTTAAATTTACAGCAGCTATACTGTGTATTATCCCACTTTTACTTGTGTTTTGACTGTGTAGGGAAGTAGAACATATCCATTTCTACAGATTTTAATCTTGTGGTTTGTAGTTGTAAAGATGAACAAGCAGTGCAAACTAAAGGTTTGATTGATTTTAAGTCCATTTATATAGAATTCTGCTGCTTATGCACACAGAAAATTCAATTTACCCCAGCTACACTGTGCAATTTACCTTTTTTACTTGTGTTTTGGCCATATAGGGAAGCAAACGTCTAATTTCTTGTTGCTGCAAAGATGAAGCATTAGATACTAAAGCTTTAGTTTGATTTTTAGTCTTTTTTGTAGTTGTTTGCTGTTAATACACATATTTAATTTAAAAAATACAGTAAGCATGAGTAATATTCCTCTTTTATTTGTGTTTTCACAGTGTAAGGAAGCAAAAAAATATTTAATAATTATAATAGTAAATATTTAGACTGTTTTTTTTGTCTTTTTGGTAGATGTTTGCTGTGTTATACACCACATTTGACTCAAAGATTTCAGTTTACAGCAGCTGTGCTGAGTACAGTCCCTCTTCCAGGGAAGTAAATGGTTTTAATAAGCATTAGATGCTCCAGATCTGCTCGGTCTTATTGATTTTCATTCTAATTAGAAATCGTTACTGTTTTAATCACCTGTAATTAATTACGTTTGACCAAATGTGTGTGTTTTAGCAGCAGTTTGATCAGGGACTCAAACTCTCAGCGATGCCTTGCTCATGGGCTCCCTGTGTCTGACTGCTGAGGCACCAACAGAGAGACAGCTGTGGGTGATCAATAATCAATAATCAAATCAGAGAGACAGGGAGAGAGCCAAGACACAGAGAGAGAGAGAGGGAAAGGGCATATCCGCAGTGGTACACACACACACACACACACACACACACACACACACACACACACACACACTCTGCTGTCAGAGAGAAACGCCTTGTCATCCCGGTGTTTCACGAGCCTGACAACCTTGAATACCTGCATGACACCCCTCAACACAATCAAACACTTAAGGCTGTTGACGTCACCGATCGATCGACCCCCCACTGATAATCGATACTTACTTTGTAGAAGATGAGCTTCAAGGTGCCGTAGAACCCCATGGCTGCTCCCGGTAGGTAAAGAAACCTCCCGGAGAAACGCACCGACGGTGACAACTACTGATCGAATTCAGATCGATTAAATCCCGATATCCAGGGCAAGAACATCCGAGAATCAAGCGTCGTGACGTCAACAATCCATCCGATCAATGAGCGTATCAATGAGGAGTGTAAACCGACCATGAGAGTGGATCAGTCCGTGAGGAGCTCGTGCGGCTGCTGCTGCTGCGGACTCACTGCCTCTCTCTCTCTCTCTCTATGTTCAGGCTCTATGTCGCTCGACCTGCACAGGAACACGCAGGGACATGCCTCTCTCTGCCAGAGAGAGGGAGGGGTGGAGCCGCGTGCAGTGTGTGTGTGTGTGTGTGTGTGTGTGTGTGTGTGTGTGGACAGGCAGCAGCAGATTCCGTGGAGAATGTATCGAATTCTGTGACGTATGGCGTTCTGGAACGGACAAACGTCACCAAATCACCAGCAACTTCTGACAGACGGGCTGAGCTGCAGCCACAACGGTTATTTTTTAAATCAGATTTAAATTATGTTGCACCAAACTTAATCTGCCTGTCAGTAATTTCTCTAGTTTAAAACGCCTGTAGGAGGCGGTGTGTTATCAATACATTTATGATAAATCCTGATTAGCATTACAGTTCTTATCTGTATATGTCTTTAACTTTACTGTTTTTGTTCTATTGATAATTTTCTTTGTTCGTATCATTATTAATGACCAACGTTTGAGACATAAATCAACATAACTGGGAAAGTCTGATTCTGTGTTCTTTAATCTGGACGCATCTGTATCGAGCTAATTTCCTGATTCCTTGGAGATCCTGTCTCTTTTTTAATGTTCAACTTTTAAAATGGCCGCCTTTTTGAGATTGAAAAAAAAAAAAGTTAAAGGGACAAACTAATCTTTAATTGTTTGGTCATTTTGCTCCAACAACAGGTTTTTCTAAAGGGAGAAAAAATTAAGAGTTTAGAGGCAAGCTATCATGAGTAGGCTAAATAAGCTAGCTAACTTTTTTGCTAGGTTACAAACAATCTAATGTTTTATTTTTTTTAGTTAGCTAGCAAACAAGTAATGCTTAACTCTTCAGCTAACTAGCAAGGAATGTGGCATTTTGTTACTTCCAGCTGGCTAACATACATTATGTTCTGTGAACTTTTTAGCTAGCCACCAAACAATGTAATTTATCGTGAACCTTTTAGGTAGCTAGCAAACAGTGCATCATTTTATTAACTTTTAAGCCAGCTAACACACAATGTTACATCTTGTTCACTTTTTAGCTACATAACAAACAGTGCAATTTTTAAAAACTTTTTAGGTAGCTGGCAAATGATTTAACAATGAAATGTTTTGTTGACTTTTTAGTTAGCTTGCAAACAACTAGCAAACGGTTTGGTTCTGGGTAGTCCACTTGCAGGTCTCTTTTGGTTTGGGCATAAGTTTTTGGACCTGTGAGACCTCTACTTCTGTTTATGTGATGAATGTATGTCCAATATTCACTGTGTTTTTGGTCTCCACCACCTCCTGACATAAATATCTCACTCTTTAGCTGCTAAATCCTCCTCTAATCTCAAAGATAATCTCAGGTAGTCTCGAATAAGCCTTTTCCACCAACATGGAACCGACCCTGTTCGGGTTCATGGACCCAATTGTGAACCGTTTGGAGCTCTTCAACCAAAAGTAACTTGGCTTGGAACCCGAAAAGCTGGTTCTGATCTGGAACCAAAAAACAAGGCTATTATCAGTGTTCATGAGTTCCTGATGTTTTGTTGTTGTTTGTTTGTTGTTCCTGTTCTCAATTACTGTATAAACTGCAACATGTAATTTTAATAATTGCTCGGATGATCGATGCCCATCGAGGGACCCGTGTTGGAAAATGGAAAGAATCTCGAATGGAACCGGTTCAAGAACCAGAGCTGATTTGGTGGAAAAAGGCCTGAACTGGACTGACAGGACTGGACTGGACAGCCACGGTAGCAGGGACCGAAAGTGGACCGTCCACATGGACAAGAAGCTTTATTGAAATGTGAAGACATACCTGAACACACACACACACACACACACACACACACACACACACATTTTCACTAATACACACACACAGACGCCCAGCAGGGGGTTGTTGGAGGTCACAGCTTTCTCACAGCTGATTGACCTTAAGGGTCATCACACTGAAACTCACGAGCGTGCACGCACACGCACGCACACACACACACTCCCATTAGGCAGTGGGAGGAGGTGCTGGGGGATAATTTGGGAGGTCAAACCTTCACCCAGAGCCCTGGAGAGACAAAACACACTACACCTCCCTCCACCTCCACCTCTCACCTGTTCACTCTCCTCCTCTAATTTTCCTCCTCCTGTTTTTTTTTTTTTCAGTCCACACCCGGAGGCCTTAACCCACCGCTCTACATTCTGCTCTCTTTCCTCACATTATTTCAATTTTAAATTCACTCCAACACATAAAAACAGAAGAGGAGACCCTGAGCTGATTTGTCTCATGTTCAGATGTACGCAGGAAGCAGCGTTATAAACGCAGCGTCCAGAAAAACAGAAACACCTGCAGAGCCTCGTGTAATCGAACGCAGCAGCCCTGCAGCCAGTGACGAGTTTCTGTTGACACCGAGTCGGCGAGGTGTTTGTGATGTTGTTGTACTGGATTGTGTCAAACTCACAGGTGGTTCTCATATTTTGTTCCTCTCCGACTGTACGACGCATTCCAGCCCGAAAACGTAAGATGGATTATCTGCAGGCCTCATGTGATAAAGTCGACCTCAGCTGTGTTTGTCTGTTGGCCGTTAGCGCCGCAATTAACAAATATTTACTCTGTCAGTTCAGCTCTTGATTACTCGTTTGGTTAATCTATTAAAAGATTAGCAGGGATGCATGATGTTGGATTTTTGCAGAGGTTTTATGTGCAGATATTTTCCAGCTCACTTTGGCAGAGTGCTGATACAGAGACATGCTTTTCAAAATGTACAGTGCAGAAAAAAAAGAAAACTGCTGCAGGTTACTTTGTTCTTGTCTTTCTTTTTAGCCAGCATGCAAACAGTTCATGTTTTGTTAACTCAAGCTAAGTAGGAAACAATCTAACATTTTGTTAACTCCCAGCTAGCGAGCAAACAGTGTAATGTTTTATTAACTTTTTAGCTAGCTACCTATACAATATGTTGCTAACTTTTTATGTAGCTAGCAAACAATGCATCATTTTGTAAACTTTTTAGCTCGCTTACGAACAATGTATAGTTTTGTTTTGTTTTACTTTTTGGGTAAGAATTTATTGCAGAAAAAATCCCCTTGTATGGTGGCGCATTCGGCCCATTGTCGATAAAGAATAAAAACAAAAGATATTACAAAGAAACTCTGAATTTTCATACATTTATGGGAAACAAACAAACAAAAAAACAAACCCAAAACTCTCTTTCTTGTAAATTTGTGACTGAAAACTCTTTTTTTTTCTTACAAAATTCTGATTTATAATCTCAGAGAATATTTGAGTTCGTTTCTTGTAGATCTACAACTTTAATCTTGGAAACTCTTTATTTTTTCTGGATATATTACTTACAATGGTCCTAACACGCCATCGTACCTCTGATTGTTTCTGCTACTGCCGCTACTATTATACAGAAATAGTAGTATCATAAATGTGCATTAATGTAAAGGGATTTTATTGTTGTAGTTGGAGCTCATTTTGAAGGACTCAAAGTATTTTTTTCAGTATGGATGAATTTTATTTTCTCCATTAATGACACAGAGCCCAAAGTGACACCTTAAAAAATGTCTGTTTTGTCTGATCAACAGTCCACATCTCAACATTATTAAAAGTACTTTAAAATAATCAAAATGAAAAACAAGAAATCTTCACATTTGTGAAGCTGGAACCATAAAACAATTATCAAAATAGCTGTTATTAAACTGTTGGGTAATTTAATGTCATGAAACAGACTCTTCATGTTTTTAACTAAAGCTGACAGATAAACGACACCTTTCCCCGTCAATCACCTGACCTGCGTGACCCCGCCCCCTCACTGCATCTCCCCTGTCAATCAGCCTCATCAGGTGACCTTTGACCTGTTAATCTGTAAATCTCTCTGCGTGTGTCATCGTATCAGTTTCTACCCTGATCACAATCCCACAATGCCCTGCACTTCATCATATTTCATTTTATCTTTTCTTATTCTCTTTTCCTTCTCCTGTTTTTAATTTCCTCCTCCCTCTGTTGCAACACTTTCTCATCCTTATTTTCTTTCCTTTACGTCTGTTCCTAATCTTTACCTCTTTCTTTCTTTCTCCTCCTCCAGCCCTCTCAGCCTCCATATTGTCATAAATCTCAATTCAATATCTCCCTTTCTTCTTTTCTGCTTCCAATTTACATCTTTTTCTCATTTCTCTGCCCTTTACTCCTCTGTTTTTTCTGCACATTACAGTTCAAACGTGCTGTATTTGAAAAACAGATTCATCTTGGACGGTAAAAAAGAGACTAAATCAAATCACGTTACTCAAACGGGAGGATATTTCTTGGGAACTATTTTCAGCGGCGGATTAATCAACATCTGGTGCTTTTCTGAGTATTTGGGGCAGAAGGACATTTTCTGTGTGTGAGATTGAGTCAAAATGAAGATTAGAGCTGCAACAATTAATCAATTTTGAAATGAATCATCAACTATTCTGATAATAAATCGGTTTGAGTGATTTCTTAAATCTTAAATCTTCCTTAAATCGTGATTTGGATATTGCCCTCAGCCATATTGTGATTTTATTGCAATAGTGATTAATTGTGCAGCCGTACAGAGCAGGGCGAGACGTGACTTCACCATCCTGGGGAAAAAAAAACCTGCATACATGGTCGACTTGGGTGCGACTTTATTCCCAACTCTGTCTTACGACTTTGAGGTTAAATGCAACGCAACTTAAGAGATCAGTGTTGGGAAACTGAGGACAGTGCAGCCAGTTTCTGTTTGCTTTCAGCTTTGGTGTGATTCTAGCTGACTCAACTACTTTTGAACCAGACGGCGGTCGTCCTGCAGCGTCCTGTGTGACCGACTCTCAGGAGAGACGACTTTATGACTAAAGGTTATTTCACATTAACCACGGATGATGACCAAAGGAACTAGAGCGCGTGTTGCACAGCTAAAACGTGACACTAATATAGACTTTTACAGGAGTTTAAGTGTGTAATTGTCTTTACTTTGGGAATGGACGCCGGTATCCCAAAATTACAGAGAAGTGAACAATCCCTCCACGACGTGCCGATTACAAGCGAGACGTCTGACTGTCGTCTGTTAGGAAAAACACTAACAGGTCAGCGGTTGAGAGGAATGTCCTGCTGTCTTTCAACTGAAAAAAACGAAATCCAGGGACTGTTTGGGTATTTTATTGAATATGTTGATTTAAAAGATTAAATTGTTCTAGTTCAAGAGAGACGAGACATAAAGAAGAGCTGGAAGAAGAGAGAAACAGACAGGGGTGGAAGTAACTAATTACAAACACTCAAGTTACTGTAATTAGGTACTTTTTTCGGTAACTGTACTTTTATGAGTTGATTTTCAAGTCTTTACTTTTACTTCTACTTAAATATTTATTATACCATGTGATCTACTTAGGGAGAATTTCAAATTGCTCAAATTACAAATACTTTTACTTGTAATTGAGAGTTGTATGTGTACTTAGTGGGGTTTTTTTTGTATCTTTGGTTGATTTTAGTTTCACTTTTTTCCTCAATTCTTTGCTTTTTTTTGCTGTTTTTTAATTAACTGATATCTCGCATTTTTAAATATATAAACTACCAGTGTAACACATTAATTCTACACATCACTGGATGGATGAAGGTGTGAAAGGGATGCTGGGAAGGATTGGAAGATAAAGAACGATGCCTTGCACTCATGTTGCTACGCCATTATATATCTACTGCGTTTTTAAATTAAAATAAATTAATAAAGACAAAAATTATTGTACTAAAACTGGACGGACGGACTCGTATTTGTAGTTTTGGTGTGATTAAGAGGAAAAATCAATAATAATATTGGATATCTATAAAACTATCTGTAGCCTGAGCCTCCATCTCTTCTTCATCTGTTGTTCTCGGCTCCACTTTTGTTTTAAATCTCACCCTCCTCTGGTATGCAGACCCACTGAGTCTCTGCCTCTGATGGTCTCGTAAAACCTGAAACTTGTGTGTCTGTGTGTGTGTGTGTGTGTTATACGTTAAAACAGCTGACTCGTTCCCACACTTGAGGACTGTGTGTGTTTGTCAGAGTGTGTGTGTGTGTATCGCTTCTACTGGTGTGTGAATAACATCTTTAAGTGTGTGTTAACAAAACCTTTTCTGAGCGTATGGAAAACACACATACTCCTGTGTGTGTGTGTGTGTGTGTGTGTGTGTGTGTGTGTGTGTGTTTTCTCCTTGCAGCTAACTACTGTCAGACAGTGGAAACAGAGAAACACACTTCAAAGACTGAGGCAGATGTGGCCTGTGTTTGTAGTGTATGTGTGTGTGTGTAGTTCGAGTGTGTGTGTGTGTGTGTGTGTGTGTGTAGATGATGTGTGTGTGTGTAGCATGAGCTAGCTGGATTAGCCTACAAGTGTGTGAAGAATCAATAGAGAGAGAGAGTGAGAGCAGATCAGAGGAATGTGTGAAGGATTGATTTTCAGCAGATGATGTTTCAGCTCTCCGTCTCTTGTCTGTATGTGACTGTAGAGAGTAGAGTACAGTAGAAACTCTCTCCACTTACTCTCGCCTACGATCGGTTCATTTTTCTAAAATCCATACTGTCACAGCTCTGGTTATGAGGCTGTTAGAAGATCACTGTTGCTTTCAGTTTCACCAAAAACCAAACAAAAGTCGCTGGTTAGCTGTGTCAGTGTTCTGTAATGAGCTCTGAACAGTTCTTTCTTCTATGCAAACTTAAATTCTACATGTCGTGTATAAACCACATCAAATAAGTCTTGTGTCTGAGTGTCTGAGACTGAATTTAATTTTGGGCTCAGGTCCCGGTACAGTCCCTGTTACAGGGAACGAAGTGGAGCCGTGTGGACAGAGTGTGTTTGGACAGTTATGAGACAGATCCTGACAGACAGACAGGATCTACACACAGAGGCTGCCGTTTCCAGTGGGACAGATTACAGAGGTGCAATGCAGCAAACAACAGGTGCTTTATAAAGCAAATAAACACTCGGACTGCAGAGTGGTGTGTGTGTATGTGTGTGTGTGTGTGTGTGTGTGTGTGTGTGTGTGTGTGTGTGTGTGTGTGTGTTCATCAATAATGAATGCAGGGAGTGTAGCAGGGATGTAAGGGACTTAGTGCTCATGTATATTTTAATGAGCTGCTGTGTGTGTGTGCTTGCCTGTGTGTGTGTGTGTGTGTGTGTGTGTGTGTGTGTGTGTGTGTGCGTGTGTGTGTGTGTGTGTTGTTGTTGTTGTTGTCTAAGCTGCAATCGCTCTCAGGGGGGAAATCAAGATTCAACAGTGTTTGCAATCAGGACAGAAGAGAGGAAGGTGAATATCTTTAGGTTTCAGGCTGCTGGTCACATCGAAGACATCAGTTTTCACTATTTTATGATACTTTATAGACTAAATAATTAATTATTAAACTGAGAAAATTATCTGCCGATTAATCCACAATGACCAACAATCGTTAGCTGCAACCGTATACTCTTTTATTTCATGTAACATCTGTTACTTTGTTTTTTTTTTGTCTTGTTGCATCTTTTATGTTGTTTTTATATTTGTTACATTGTTTATTTGTCTTGTTATGTCTTTTACATAATTTTTGTCTTGATACATGTGTCGTGCCTGATACACACCGATGGATACATGAAGAAATCATCTTTTCTATGTGTCATTGTTCCATAAATTTAGCCTGAAGAACGCAGTGACGCAAAATAAAAATAATCAATAATTCCCAACAAATACATAAAAATTTAACGTTTTTAAAATGTAAGAAGTAGAAAGTACCGATATTTGTGTTCAAATGTGGGGAGTAAAAGTAAAAAATTGTCAGAAAAATAAATACTTAAGTACAGATAAGTGAAAAATTTAGTTAAGTACAGTAACAAAGTATTTGTACCTCCCGTCTCTGCCAGATCGTTATGTATTCCACGTGTGAAAAGGGTTAAAAGTTGGAACATGAAGAAAAGGAAAGGAAGGAGTGAAAGAAAAACTGGATGCGAGGATGAAGACGGGAGCTCAAAGAAAGATAAACAGAGCGGGGGAGCGCGAGAACGACTGAAGGTTTTACAGGCATTCTTCAAGTGTCGCCTTACACACCGTAAAACACCGAGTGTAAGTGAGACAGGACAGTGGAGCACCTGTTCCTCATTGTGTCCTGTTTTAAAACACACACACACACACACACACACACACACACACACACACACACACACACACACACACAGGTCTGTGGAACAGAGGCCCCCCCCACACCCACCAATAGGAACGCCGATACGGTTACCACGGTGATGATGGAGACAGAGAAAAAGAGAGTGATTTGCACACCTGGTCTGCCTGAGCTGTTTTCTGTTTCTACGAGGTCTTTTTTTAAATTTATGTATTAATAAAAACAAGGTAGAAACATTAGAAATTCTAAATAAGGCCTCAGTTTCAGGATTATTCTGTCAAGTTTGACTAAGATGTGAAAGTTTGCTTGTGAATAAACAGAAGACGTGACGAAGTAGATTTGCTCCAGACCTCTGAATCACCACTGAAATCTCTGATTTTTTTTTTCAAATACGTCTGGTGTTGTGCTCATTAACGGACGTTTCCTGGAAAATAACCACAATCTGAGAGAAGCAGTGAGTCAAAGTCACCCAGACACCAAGATGAAAGCCTCTGAAGTCTTTTCATTTTTGTGTTTTTTTTTCAATCCAACAGTTCTATTTTTTGTAAAATAACTCTGGAAGCTGTTGGTGAGGCTGCATGCAACGATGCATAATGAAAATGATCAATAAAATGCATTAGAACATGAACAGGGTGTGATGAGAGTCATTCTTGTAGGACTGGGACGCAGTATTTTTGTGGCAGTGTGACGGGACAGGAGAGAAAACTGTTAAAACCAGTTATCGTTCTTGGCGCGGACGTCCCTCTAATGTCTCGATTTTAAACACGTAACCTCAGGCTCACTTTGCAAACGTGACTGGGATCGATATGAAGCAGATTCAATGAAACCCGGCGGCCGAGTTTTTCTTGCCTGTCAAAGTGTCGCAGCTGAACTGAAAGAATGTGATTAACTTTCAGGACCGAGTTGAACCCGCCGCCGAGAGACCGCGCTGTAACTGGAAGGTCGCAGGTTCAAACCTCCGTCCTGCTGACGAGCACAAGACTCCGGGAATGCTGCCGCAGCTCGAGGAATGTGTGTGTGTGTCTATGTGTGTGTGTGTGTGTGTGCAGTGCGCTGACTCGGCGAGATCGGCGTGGTGGACCTGACTGGCTGGAAGGCTGCCCGGCGCTGGAATGTGACCTCGTGTGCAGACACACACTGATGGTATGAGGGTGTGTTAAGTTGTGCGAGTTCTTCATCAGTGTCTTATTATAAGTGATGGGTTCCGACGTGAACACAGTGTGTGTCTGTCAGATCTACGCTGGTTATTTCACCGGTTGGACGTTCTGCAGGGCGGAAAAACTGGAGAAACTGGGCGATATTTAAACGCACCAGTCAGACCAGTAGAATATAAAAACCAGGATGTGGTGAGAGACGTGTGGTTCTTCATTCATGTTGGCAGGAAGACGCAGCTGTCAATCAAATCTGATCAGTTTAAAATAAACTTAGGACTGGATCGTTTGGACTACAACTGTTTGTTGTCATGACAACAGTAAAGTCTTACATCATAACTTTAG
>NC_139339.1:2822361-3024861 GCF_056507025.1 Lutjanus erythropterus | reverse complement strand
GGCACCTGAATGCCACACAGACACACACACAGACGCTGATGTTGTCGGCTGGTACCTGAACGCCACAAACACACGATGCATCACTGAGCCAGGTGTTTCCTGTGTGTGTGTGTGTGTGTGTTATAAAGTCTGCTGTCACATAATGAGGAGATAAACTGTTCAACATCGCCACCTAGTGGCTCAAATCTCCCTCAGGCTGTCAGGATGAATGAACTCCATCTTTGACCAAGGCGCAGAAACGTGTTTGTCTGGTTTGTTTTAATGTTTATCTGCTGCAGGAGGAGAGACGACCGTGTCCAGGAGGCCAACTTTTTAAATAAACAAAGATTTGTATGCTTAAGAAATTCTGGATCAGAGCTAATTTTAAAGGACAGCTTCACAGTTTTTCTGTCTTAAAACAAGAGTCAGGTGCTCATGTGAACATTTATAGTGTTTTTCTTGCAACACAGAATAAAAAAAGAGTTTTTTTTTTTACAAAGTAATCAAACTTTTTTGAGGTAAAAACATATCTGGCACAAAGAATTATTCAAAGCCTTGTCTGAAAACATGTCTAGAGAGGATTTGTGGGCTCTGAACTTCACCTCAGAAACATCTGACAGATCAACAGAGGACTTCTTGGGTCAACAATTTCTGGTTTTGAACTTTAGTGCCCTGATATTGGAGAGAAAGTAGATATCTCCCAAACTCTCACCGAAACTATCTAGAGGAAAAATATGTATTTTTGATTTTGGGGTGAACTGTGTCTTTAACAATAACTTAAGCTAGCGTCCATGTTTGTAATCTATTACACTGACATTTCTCCGGTTATGTTATCAATTGTCAGCGATATAATTTTTGTTACAGGATGGTTACTCTACACTGTAAAAAAACATTTTTGATGCTGTGTGTTTTTTATTGAGCCTAACGCCTCTGAGCTGCTCTAAAATAATTGAGGCCTCTTGGGGTTTATAGCTTTAAATTCTCCACTATAAGTAGAAAGTCTGCAAATAGAAAAACACTGGCAGCAAAACACACCTGAAAATATCAAATGTAATATTTTTTGTGCAGTCGTATGGTCTCACTGCTCACTTTCTTCTCCACAACACACACAGAGAAAAGTCCTACCTGCAGGTGAAGCGATGGTGACGTCGCCTCCGCCTTCTCCTCCTCCTCCTCCTCTTCCTCCTCTCTTTCATTGCCGTTTGCCTCCTCTTCATCCTCCTCTTCCTTCTCCTCTTCCGCTCCTCCGATCTTTTCCTTCTTTCCATCTCCGCTGTCGTCTTCTGTCCGTGTGATCTGATTGGCCGTCACCAGGTGGGCGGTGCCGAAAGGCTCAGATGGACAGGACTCGTCCTCGATGGTGACTATGGCGACTCTGACCTCATCTTCCTCTGCGTCTCTTCCTCGGCAGAGGGAGGACGAGAGGAAAGGAGAGGAGGTGAAGGAGGAGGAGGCGGAGATCGGAGTGTGACCACCAATCAGCTCCCTCCGTGCTCTGTCTTTGGCACCTGCCTTCATCATTTCTATGTCCTTTTCCTCCTCCTCCTCCTCCTCCTCCTCTTCTTCTGTCCTCCTGGACGGCATGTTTAACGTTCTGTCCTTCTCTCCTCTTTCTGTCTCATCCAGTCCATCTATCCTCCCCTCCTCCTCCTCCTCCTCCTCGTCCTCTTCCTCCTCCTCCCTCCTTTCTTGATGCTCTTCTTCCATCTTTTCCTCACTCCTGTTTCCTCGTTGGTTCTTCACACAGCAGAAGCACAAAGAAGCATCCTGAGAAGACAAAGCACGTCGATATCGACACATTATTGAGAATAATATTGATTAAATTAACAGCAAAGCTACTGATTACTGTTATCAAACTCAGATCCATCAGTAAAGAGTTGTCACAATACCCAAATTTTAAACTTTGATACAATTCTAGTGAAAAAACAACAATACTTGATACCTTTTTTGATAGCATGGTGCATGAAATTAGATTTTCTGCTGCTGCACAGCTGTTTTTCTTTCTTTTTGCATGTCTATTCATTCCATTTAAACCGAATACTTTTTTACAGCTGCAGATAAAGATCAGGCTACAGGTAACTGGGGGTGTGGGGTGTGTTAGAGACGAAACACACAGAGAGGAGGAGAAAAAAAAATAGTAAGAGGAATAGAGTTAAAATAAAATAAAGGAATAAATAATAATAATAATAATTAATAATAATAATAAATAATAATAATGCAGTAAATTGAGCACAGCAGAGAAATGAAAGGTGCACAATCCTTTTCTGCCACTAACTCTGCTACAAATACTAATAGTAATAATAGTAATAAAAGTAATAATAACAATAACAAGTCAATAAAAAGTCTTGTGTATCACTGCTCCATCCACTGGCTGCAGATCAAAAACACAGCACCACTATCTTATTTTTTAGACCATTATTTCCTTGACTGGACCAGCTGACCGACCCATTGTGGACCTGACCCCTTTAAATAAACCACTCCCAGACCGCAAGGAGGGGGCCGGTTTATCAGAGACTCACAGTCAGCTGAGTGGTTTTATTTTGGTTTGTAAGGACAAATTGGTTGACTCTGTCTTTAGCCTCTAGGTGACGTGGTCACGGAGCCTCTGGTGATTCCAGGATATATACACAGGATATAACTACATGGATTTGAAATTTGAGGAGCCAGAACAGGGGTCAGCAACCTGCGACTCCAGAGCTGCGTGAAGATCGTTTGTCTCTCTCCAGAGGCTTCCTGTGACTTTAACAAAAAATTAATAACGATTTTTACATTTTAAATTACAAGTATCATTGTTGTAGACCTAAAGTGATTCTTACATTCTCCAGTTGTAAAAAGGTGTAGTTTATATACTGAATAAAAAAAATATTTATTTAGATCTACAATTCCAGGCCATATTCTCTAAATCTGCGAGTCTTTGGCTAGTCTTAATTCTCCCTAGACTAACAATGGATGTCAAATCTAAAAAGAAAAAGTCTCTGAGGTAAACAGTTGCAGATCCAGACTTATTTCATATTTTCTTTTTCAGACATAAATGGTGCTTTTGGTAGTAAAGTTTGCAGACTGCAGAGCTAGAAGCCGAGACTTCTCATGATTTTTACAGTAAAAAAAAGATCAGCATCAGACAGTCTGAAGTCTGAAGTGGTGCAGCGACACAAACCAGCAGCAGAAAACTTTATGATGTGAAGAGAAAAGACCTGAGAGGATCAAAGAACAGAGAGCGAGCACAGTGACACCTTCATCACAGGACAGGAAATGGAGAAGTGTGTCTCTGTTTAACAATAATACTCTTTTCTGACTTAATAGCCTATTTAGAACAAGCACTTATATTTTTATTACAGCTGATGCTCGTGACTGTTTTCTTTTATTACTTGTTGTTTTTTTTTTCATTATTTAAACCTGCCACAGCTGTTGAGGAGACTCCTGCTCCTCTGTGTGATCAGTCTGAGTGTCAATAAAGTTTAATTGAACGATTTGACCACATAGACTCACACAGAGCTGAACGGCTTGTTAATAAAGAAATATATTTTATTTAACCCCCTGTAGCATCACTACTGCAGGTCATAGTACTGTCTATAGACCCGTATTAATCTCATATAAGTAACTTCAGTAATCTTCTATCTCTTGTTTTACCAGTACACTGTTTCTGTTGTATCTCACTGTTGTTTATATTTGTCTAGAAGCGTTACGGTTTATGACACAATATCAATAACAGTCTTAATTATTCGTAATTTAAAGATAAAAGTTGTAAAATAACCCAGACTTACCTTTATAAAACACAGTTTTTCTCCTCCAGCTCCTCCGGACTTTAAATTTTAAACACCGCCGGGATTTCTTCTTCTTCTTCCTCTCTTTTATTTCTCGTCTTTTGTTGATTTATTTCCGCGCCGGTGTTTTAATATCTTACCTCAAAATACAACAAAGCGGCTTTATGTCCGATTTCACGTCGACAGATTTATCTTTTTTTATACTTTTTTTCCACCAGACGAAACTTTCTCCGCTCCGTTGTTTTCTACTCCTGCACATGGAGCTTTGTTTGGCGCGGTTTGATGACGTCACAGACAATGATTACGCGCCCCTTCGTGATAAAAAAAAAAAAAAAAAAACTAATTTATTTTTACGTTTATTTTTAGTTCAGTGCTTTCAACAGTTTATTAAATCAATAACAGCCTAAATTTAATACTTTATTACCACGAACTCATGCTAAAAAGTAAATTTGATAATAATACAAGTGCATAAAAAATAACGGCCAGCAAAATTATTATTAGTAGTAGTATTGTTATTATTAACTTTATTTGGCTTTATATCACTTATAAAGTATATATACCTTCAGACACCACAGAAAATATTGTTATAGGCATTTACCAAGAAAACAAGTGCAGCGTGTTGGAGGAATAACATTTTATTAATTAGTAGATAGATTATATATATATTTATCAAATATTGACTTCATACAAACATAAATAGAGATACATAAACATACAAATATTCTCATATGAACAAACTTGGCACTGCAGACTTTTCCCAGTGAGTCAGACACTGTTGGTTTGAATCAGAGACTCTTTAAACATCTCTTCGTCTAAATTAATCATTCTTTTTTTTAATTAAACTTCATGATTCTCTGTGATTTAGCAATCTAATTTATTTTTAAATAGAGTAATAATTATGATGATATGATGATTCTAATTTAATCAGGCCAGATGTACAGAGATTCCTCAGCTCGGTTAGTGAAGTTAAAGGTGCAGAATCAAAAAAGGAATTTAAAATAAAATCATTTATTTAATCAGGAGAAAGGAAAAACACCCAGCTGGGATTCAGTCACGTCAATTACCAGAAACACTGCAGGAATTTTACAGTTTCAAACAAAAATCTTGTTACACGTTTGTAAATGCAGACATTTACTTCTTTCCTTCATTTTTTTCTTGAAATCCTTCTGCTGTCAGAAGGTCAGGGAGGCCAGATGTGTATTTGTGCTTGGACACCCAGTATATTTATTAATTTGTCATGTTTTATTTTCTTAAGAAATCAAAATAATTATGTCATGAAAACTTTCTCACGATTGTTAATTTTTTTGAGTTTATGTTGCATTTAATGTGTGTCAACATGTCGGTATTTAAAAGAGCCTTGGATATGGAGGACTGTAACTATCAAAATCAAAACTAAATAAAGAAATAACTCAATACATAAATTAATAAGCCATTGAATGCACTGACAATCTTATCATTATTTATTTAATTTCATTTTATTTATGAATTTATTAATTTCCCATTTAATTTTCCATTTAATTTACTGATGTATTCATTTTTCAATGAATTTATGCACGTATGCATTTCTATATTCTTTAACCTTGCCCGTATTTATTTATATAGTTCTTATTTTTATATTTAATTTGTGTATTTTTCATTTATTTATTTATTTACATTTCTTGATGCATTTCTGCTTCATTATGCAATAGATGATACAAAGGCAGATAAATACAGAAGCAAACGGGGGGCAAAATGCAAAGTAAAATAATATACAAAAAATAAATAACTTATAATTAAAATAATAAATAAATGGAAATAAATGGGAAAAGTACATAAATAAGTAAATTAACACAAAGTTAAATAAATACAGAAGCAAATCAAAACAGAAATATTATTCTGTCACATTTTATTTTTAATGTTATTTTTTGGTGCATTTAATGACGTATTAATTAATTTATTTGGCAATTTATTTCTTATTTTGACAGTCACAGTCTTCACTGTTCTTCATCTTGGAATGCAGCCTCTGTGGTCTTCCAGATCACATAATGAACACTTTCTAAAGTGTATTGTGTGCATGGAATGGAATGCATTCTTTTACCACCAGCATGTTTTAAGTTTGAAAACACAGGAGATGAATTTGTATTGGAATGGAGCCTTTCAGTCTCAACAGTGTCAGTGCTTCATATTGGAATGTATCCTCCTTTAAAATTGCTAAACTTTAAGACTTTTGCTCAGGAATGCCTCCTTTCTTCCAACATAAATATTGGAATGACTCCACCTCCTGCAAAAAAGGACAGAGTAGGAGACACTTCTTAGATTTCATGTTGGAATGCAGCCTCAGATTGCTCCTGTTATCTCCAGCTTGGCCTGGTGGACTTGCTAGAGTCCTTAGAGTGAGTTGACTTGTCGGAGAAGCTGCCGCTGTTGTTCCGCCGGTGACCTTTAGGGGGAGCCAGCGAGTCATGAAGCGGGGAGCGAGGAGGTACCCTGATGCTTTGAGACCTCGTCAGTGGGGAGGCGGAGGAGGAGGAGGGGTTGAGGAGATCTGAGGATCGGGAGGTGGCGGAGCCCCTCATGGAGCCCGTTCGGGTCAAAGGTGAGGAGGTGCTGGGTGGAGCGATGGAGGAGGTCTTGGGGGAGGATGAGTGAGGAGGAGCAAGTGTGGTGTGGGTTCGTCTGAAAGAAGAGGAGGCGGTGCTTCGGGCAAAACTTGGAAGCGGTGATGATGACGTGGTAGTGGTTTTGTGCAAAGGAGTAGCAGGGGCACTGACGCTCCCTCCTCCTCCACTTCCTTGAGCGAGCGCCCGCAGCGTGGAGCGACATATCTTCTCCTCCGGCTGGGATCTGGGTTTAGTTAAAGGCTTTCGGACGGATGGCTTCCGTTGCAAATCCTGGTTTTGCTCCCGGACCGATGAAACCTTGTGGTCCGTCGAATCCTTGGGATCCGGCGTCTTGTTGATGCTGGAGCGTCGGGATGACGGTGCGGTTGAGGGCCTGTCTCCTCGCCGCAGGGAGGTGCTGTTGAGGGTGGAGACGTTTTGACCAGAAGGTGCTGTGGTGCTGGAGGAGCCCCGCTGGCTGCTAGGAGGCTTGTCGGAACGTTTGCCCAGAGACAGAGCCCCTCGGTTGGATCTGGAGATGGGAACAAC
Source organism: Lutjanus erythropterus (assembly GCF_056507025.1). Classification (NCBI taxonomy): domain Eukaryota; kingdom Metazoa; phylum Chordata; class Actinopteri; order Lutjaniformes; family Lutjanidae; genus Lutjanus; species Lutjanus erythropterus. The sequence continues at coordinate 3,017,990 of NC_139339.1, read as the reverse complement.
CCTCCTCATGCCCTGATTCTCAGAGTTCGTAAGGGTGCGGACAGGCTTGGGTTTGTTGGCGGCAGAGGAGGCGTTTGGGGTTGCGGGTCGAGTTTTAGAGGTAGGGAGGTTCTTGTTGGACGGTTTGGACGAAGTTGTTGGTTCTGCTTTCCCATTGGTGGAAGCTGCTTCTGGATTTTCATCAGCTGCTTGACAGGAAGTCTCATTTCTGTCATCTGTTGATAGTTCTGGGACTGTCTCATTGGTGGAACATTGAATACTTGTGTCTTCAGCGTCCTCAGAGGCAACTGCGGTGAGAATAGGCCCTTCACTGGCTGGGTGCCACCTGGGGTCGTCGGAGCGGGAGACAGGCACCGGTTGGCTGCTGATGGGTTCAGGCACTGGCTTCTCGTTGGCTGGCTGGGGTTCTGAAGGCGTGCGATTGGCTGGGGCAGAGGAAGCTTGCTGACTCCCTACCTGATTGTCACTTCCACACTGATCTGTCTCAGTTTGCGCAGGTGCATTGACTTCGTCCACTGCCTCGCACACGCCCGTCACGCACCATACAACCACCTTGTCCTCTCGTGCCTCGTCTTCCTCTCCTTTCCGTGACGAGGAAGAGCTTGTCTCAGAAATCTGCACATCTGATTTTTCAGTGTTCCCACTCTGAACTTTGGATTTGTCAGCTCCTTCCTCTTCCAGGTCTGTGATCACCACATCGTCCTGGTGATGTCCATGGAGGTGACTGGTTTGAGGCCTTTGGGTGGTGACCTTATCGAACACTTTCAGCTCAGGCACCAGTGTACATTTCTCTAAAACCACAGACATGTTGCCTGTCGTAGCAGTGCTGCGATCAAATTTCTCATCACTGCAGGCGATCCTTCTGCTAACATCCTGATCAGCTTTAGAAAGTTCCCCTCTCAAACCAGACTGAGTCTGATGGTCTGAAAGTGTTCCCTGGCTGATAACACCCAGTCCGAGTCGATCTTTTCCATTGTTGTTGTGGTCAGATTGCTGGTTTGCATCAGAGGTAGGTTTGATTGTAACTTTATTTGTAGAATTGATGGTGTTTAATCGAGTCTGGGTAGCATCAGAGCTGAGGTAAGTGGCGGTTGTATGGTTTGCACTTTTGCAGGTTTGAGGCTGCTGGTTTTGGGGGAAGCTGAACATTGTGACTCTTGGACTTCGCGGGCGAGTCTGAGGCGATAGTCCTGGACTTCTGAGCCCCGGTTCAGGTGAGGCTGATGAAAGAAAGAAAGATGTCCTTGCCTCTTTCTGATCAGGGGTCGCCATCCCCAGGAGCGTGCTCAGTTCGCGTTCAGCAGCAAGAGAAGGCGAGCTGGATGGAGAGTTTCGGGAGCGTCGTAAGCTCCCCGAGCGTCCCAGGGCATTGCTGTTTAGGGGTGATCTGGGGCGGGGCTTAGGGCTCAGAAACTCCACCAGCAGCCCGGCGTCATTGTGTCGTGACATGACAGCTGACATGTCTGTCTCGCTGCTGCACCGCAACCCGAAGGCTCCTCCTACCTACAACAGAATCAGACAGTAGTAATTAGAATTAATTACTTAATCGGTCAAAATTCAGTTTCATTTATGGGTTATTAACATCCCTGGTTGTTTGTGTGTTCCTCCTACCTCCTCACCCCCGGCCCAGGAGTGCCTCTTCTGTTCCTCCAGCTCCTGTATCCGCCGGCGACGGGCTGCCTCCTTCGCCTCCCTCTCCAGGTTCTCCTTCAGAGATAAAGACGGACAGAGAAGAGTGACTTTTACGTCTTTTCTCTGCCATCATTATTTCACCACTTAACTGCTGTATCTCTCTTTGACCACCAGCTGGCAGCAGAGATCAGCTGTGTTTTAAAATATGCAAGTGACAAAGTTCATACCATGTGAATTCACATTTCATGATACTTCCTACTTCTATTCCACTGCATACATTTGCCTGACAGCTTTAGTTACAGAACAAAATGAGATTTTACATACAAACCATATGAAGAACTTTAAATACATGAAGAATTGTGAGAAAAACCTACCAAAAACACTAAAAATAAAATTTGAGCTTAAAGATTAATCAGTTATCAAAAAAGTATCACCAACTGTTCTGAAAACTAATAAATGGTGCAAAAATCCCTGAGACATTTCAGTGTTTCAGCGACACTTTGCAGCTTTTTCTCTTCTTTAATGAAAGTAAACAAAACAATTTTGAGGTTTAGACTGTTGGGTGTAAAAAAAAGTCACTTTGGGGATAATTGTGACATGATTTCTGATTTTTATTTTATGTTCTACAAATCAAACAATAGATGAATCAAGAAAATAACCAGCAAATTGATACATAATGAAAATTATCATTAGTTGCAGCCCAATATAAACAATCAAAAGTTAGCTAAAATTGCTTCTTTTGTCCAACCAACAGTCCAAAACCAAAACAATCTTTATGTACTGCATCAAAGAAAAGGGACAAATCTCAATTTAAGAAGCTGTAACCAGCAAATATTTCACTTTTTTCCTCAAAAAATGATTATTCGATTATAAAAATAGTTGACAATTCATTTTCTTTCAACTGACTAACTGATTAATGGACTAATCGTTGCAGATCGTATCGTACCCTGACAGCAGCGGTGAACCTGGAGCAGAAGGTGTTGAAGATGCTGAAGCAGTCGTCCAGTCTAAATGTCTCTCTGTCTTCGCAGAAGAAGTCGATCAGCTCGCTGCCCTCCCTCCTCAGCTGCTGCCGACCGCTGCGCAGCGAGCACAGAGACGACGTGGCCGACTGGGACAAAAAACAAAAAAAAACAAAACAATTTAGCAACAAAAACACAAGGCTGTATTGGTACTTTCACTGAAGTAAAGTATCTGAGAACTTCCACCACTGTGTGTGTGTCACCTGCAGGAAGTTGTCCAGTTGCTGCAGCAGCTCCGTGTCTCTCTGGACATTCTCCTCTACTGAGCGCGTGCGAGTCATCAGCCAATGCAGGTCAGCGTCCAGCGTTTCCAAGGAGATTCTGAAGAAAGAAAAACATTAAAATAATGAGACACATGAGAGAAACAAAAGTAGAGCAAACAAAGTAATGTCTCTATTTTGTCAATGTATTTAGGAGGAGGAACACGAAGATGATGGGATATGTAGTCTTAATTTACAGAATTAAAGTGTGTAACTAATGGGAAATGTAGTTTTTATTGTCAGTGTTTAATGTGAACATGAAGTCTGACCTGGCTGCAGGCTGAACGTGACTCAACTTCAGAGGAAACTCCAACAACTTGTCGTCTTTTTTCTGGGCTTCCTGAAAGAGGAGAAAGTCTTTTTTTAATCCACCGTTTAATATTTATCACCATTTTTTGATTTCATGGACACACTCTCTCTCACACACACACACACACACACACACACACACACACACACACACACACACACACACACACACACACACACACAGGTTACTGACCAGAGCGACAAAGTGCAGCAGGTTCATGCCCGGCTTGTTGGCCTTGGTGTCAGCCAGAGACAGAAGGGACGACAGCTTGAAGCCGACTGCGTTTCCTGCATAACCTCCCTGCAACACACACACGACATACACACACAACAACAACAACAACAACAACAACACACCAGACACAAAACAACACATGCAACACAACATAACAACACACAGAGCACAGAAATTAGACATAAATCCTCTTCAGTTTTTAGCACAATTATCTTTATAGATGCAGTCAGAAAAAAATATTAACCCTCCTTATGTCCAGCAGTGGAAAGTAACTGAGTACATTTACTCAACTAGTTTTAAGTTACATGTACTTTACTTTATATTTCTACTCGACCATATTTTAGGGAAAGTTTTGCGCTTTTACTCCACTACATTTATGCAGTTAATAGCTATTTTGCTACTTTTGCTATTTTACATGCAAAACATATTAGCGCTGAACAATTAATCAAAATTTTATCGAAACTGCAATATGGCCAACGGCGATTTTCAAATCACAGGAGGCGCAATATGTGCTAAATGCAAAATGTGTGTGAAAGTACCATTTTAAATTAAATATTGTGCTGCAGAAATGTCCCGGCTTACATATCATATTTTTTTACATACTTAAGAAAACAGATTCTTGCAAAAATCACACCATCGTGTGATGTTCAAACTCACAAAACCTTTTTAAAAGTCATACGTTTCAAAAGATGAAGTGCAAAATGATGCAGAAGATAGAGAGAATATTTCTATTACAAAAAAACATGTTTCAATATTTAAGAAGATGCTACAGAACACAAATGACACTGGCAGACAGCGGAGGATCAGAGTGGAAATTAAAGAGGAAAACAGTGTGTAAAGGGTTGAACTGAACAGTTTGTGGTCCAGCTTTTTGTTTCTCGTCTAATTATTCATGAATGCAGTTTGTTTGACTCACAGCGTTGAGGATGTTTCCAGCCTGCAGCACCAGGTGGAGAACAGCATGGAGCTCCTCACAACACATTAACTCTGGAGGAGGAGGAGGAGGAGGAGGAGGAGGAGGAGGAGGAGAAGTCTTTATTTTGCATCAGTACACAAACAAACAAACAAACTGCTGAAAACCATCAGGTGGAAACAGATCAGAGAAATGAAAGAGACATACAAACAGAAATAAAGTGGAAAACATTTCAAACACACAGTAAAAAAAAAAAAAAAGATAACAAGGAGCTTATAATCCTAAAAATCCCTGTGTGCAGCAGAGTGTGTGAGTGTGTGTGTGGTGTCAGTGACAGTGTTAGCATGTAGAGGGTTAGTTAACAGTTATCAACTTTACACACACACACACACACACACACACACACACACACACACACACACACACACACACACACACACACACACACACAGAGCTAAAAATATCCCAGGTGTTAGTTTGTATTGTCTGAGGGTGTGAGACTGTTTGATAAAGTGTTTGACTGCAGGTTTTATGAAGCTGGCGTCTCATTTTGCATAAAAAAACGATGGAAAACAAAACAACAAACAAACAAAAAAAAACCCACTGAAATTTGACATTTTTAAAGAGGTAAATCTGGTGTTATTCTGTATTTTGTGAAATGACAAATACACGACTTTATCTACAGGCCCTGTCACACCAGCAACAAAAGCATTAAAAACATTCAGTTTCCTAAAATTTTATTTTTTTATTTGTCAGGTTAAGGATTTATGAACTTTTTTTCAAAAAACAAAAAAAATGAAATCACTTTCAATTCGAGGGCTACAGAGTAGAGCTTGAGATGTGTGTCTGAATCTGACGGGTTTGCGTCGGGTCGGGCCGTATTTCTCACATATTTCATGGGTCTGGTCATTTTTCTCCCAATTTTTAGTGTTTCCAATTCAAAGTCCCCCCATGTATTATCACTGTCAACTCCTGCTGTTTGGTACATAGAGGGAGGCTTGTTAAGAAAAATGTCGGGCTGTAATCCCGTTCGGGCTGAAATATATGCTAATGAGGAACGGGTGCGGGTCGGGTTCGGACAGAAGCTTGTAAGGCTTGGGCCTTTTCGGGCTCAACTTTTCAGGCCCGATTAAAGTTCTACAACAGAGCAGGTGCCAACTGAAAAACAAAAAATACCTGCCAGTCGGAAAGTACAAGGTGAGACATCAAGTTGGAGGAAACAAGAATTGTTAGCAAGCTAGCTAAGATTGGCAATAAATACATGTATTGTGCGTCCAACATGTAATACATGCATTCAGCTAGCTCTTATTAAAAGCAGAAGAAAATGAGACAAAACTCAAGTTTATGTATTAATAATAATAATAATAATAATAATAATAATAACAATAATTTAGCTCATGCCTTAATCAACAATTAATATTTTACACTTTATTTTGGTTAAACTTATTTTGGTGATTCAGAATGAGATATTTCAAGATTTGATACATTTACAAAACTTTAAGCAGACACATTCAGTGTTGGTTTTGGTCTTTTGAGGGATTTTCTGACAGATTTGTTGCCTAAACCGGATCCATGCAGAGATCTGTGTACAGATGTTCAGATGTTGTTACCTTTGGTGGCTGTGCGAAGGATCTTAATGTCTCGTTTCATGGCCTCACTCACTCCAGGAAACTCCTCTTTCAACAGCATGGACTCAATACGGACTGAGTAACTGTACAGAGAGGAAAATAAATAAGTAATCCCATATTTTATATATGAGGGTAACTCATGAGAAAGTGACAAGGAAGGGGAACAAACACACGAGAATGGTCCCATGCTATCTATGTACACATGTAACTATGTTGTGTATTAACTCAAACCATAAATAAATTAATTGTAAACCAGAGTGCATGTTGGGTATTCTCCAAATTAAGAGCACATTTCCCATCAGCCCATCAGCTTCATGTCCCATCTGCTGTTACCAAAACCTCTGAACGATAAAGCTTCATTTGTTCTGGAAGAAGAGCCTCTGCAGTGTGTTTTTAAGTCTTTATTCTTTATAAAAATGCCCGTTAGCTCTCACAGTGTGGCTGCTTGCCTTCCAGGGAGCCTCATAAAAACCGCAGTTTGAAAAACCACATTGTGTGAATGAAACTAATGAACAACAAAAACAAGTTCTGCAGGTAACCAGTGGTAGAACTGATGTGAACATGTTAGAATGTTCTACGACGACTCCTCCTTTATTACAATATTTAATTTTATTTCATAATGTGCTGCTGTATTTAAATGAAATAAAACTCAGTCAAACTACAGTAATAAGAACACGGCCTCTCACCTGGGGAGCTGAATCAGCAGGTACACAAAGGAATCAGCCAATGAGAGCTTAGAGACGTCTCCTCGGTACGACTTCAGCTTCTTCACCTTCAGGAGAGAAAAACAGATGAAGAAAATACTAACATGATGACGTTAAAGTGTGTGTGTGTGTGTGTGTGTGTGTGTGTGTGTGTGTGTGTGTGTGTGTGTGTGTGTGTGTGTGTGTGTGTGTGTGTGAGTGTGTGTGTGTGTGTCACCTCCTCTAGCTCCGGCAGCAGTTTGAGCAGCTCTCTCAGAGGCTCCGCCCCGTAAGGCTCACTGTTGCCATGGTGAATATCATCTACTATCGCCTGATTGGACCTGAGGGAGGAAGAGATTGAACATTTAATTAGCAGCAATAAATCTATGCTAAATTGATGAGTTGAATATTTTAATAATTGATTAATTGTTTTAAAGCATTTATAATATTAATATATTAATAATTCTCTGCTTCCAGCTTCTTAAATGTGAGGATTTCCACTGTTTAGGTAATTTTAAAGTCAATGTCTTGACAGTTCAGGAACAATTTTTCTCAGTTTTTCTTTTATAGAATAAAGATTAATTAAGTCCCATACAGACAGACCATGTGTGTGTCTGAAATAGATCAGAAGCTTGTTGTTAATGATCTTTAGCAGCTCTGAGGGATAATTTGAATTCCACAGGGTGTGAAAATAACTGATGTGAATATGTTTCTGCTGAACTGATGGATTCAGACCAGCTGAAGGGAAACAAAAAACAGCCAGAAGCCAAATTGAGATCACAGATACAAGAAATTAGTTTTCTTTGCAGGGTGGCTGCTGCTGCTCGTTGACACCCTGGAGGGTTTTATACCCCATCTGGTCTGGGATCACGTCAGGATCATCCAGTGTAAGAGCCCGCTGCAGCCCGAAACCGGAGGAGTGAAGGAAGGAGGAAAGATGGAGGCGAGGGTGTCATTTTATTGTTTGAGACTGATTATCTGCCTGAAGTCTCTCTGAACGCTGTCCTCCTCCCGTCCTGCCACCATGATTGATGAAATGTTGATGCACTGATTCTCGCTGCCGTAGTTTATATAACATGAGGTTCTGTTCTTGTTTCTACTTCAGACAGAGCTGTCACTCTCTCTCTGCATCTCCCTCATGCCTGTATGTCTGACAGTGTGTTTGGAAAGCACTCAGTCTGAACATATTGATGCTGTCAAAACAACACAAACACACTCAGGACACTTGATGATCCCGCTGCCTTCCTTCGGAGTTACAAAACCAAACCACTGTGTAAGCAGACTCAGACTAGATTTTCATTTGAAATACAGAATTGTAATGGCAGTTTTAAGTTTCTAGACATTTTGTCTCTCATTGTTGCACCTATTTCACCTCTTTCTTCTTGTGTCTTGCTGTGACTGTTTTGCACCTCTTTGTAGTTGTTCAGTGTCTCTTTGTAGTTGTTTTGCATTGCTTTGTGGACATTTTGTGTCTCTTTCTTGCTGTTTTGTTTCTGCTTGTGGTTGTTTTGCATGTTGCCCTTTTTGTGCCTTTTAGTTGTTTGGCCTCTCTTTGTGGCAGTTTTATATCTCTTTGTAGTTGTTCTGCGTTTCCTTGTGGTTGTTTTAAGGCCCCTTGGTGTTTCTTAGTAGTTGTTTTGTGTTTCTTTGTAGTTGTTTTGCATCTCTTTGGGGTCCTCTTGCGCCACTTTGTGGCAGTTTTGCATCTCACTGTTTTCTCTTTGTTTTGCATTTTCATGTGGCAGGTGTGCATCTCTTAGTAGTTGTTTTGCATGTCTTTGTGGCCATTTTGTGTCTTTTTGTTGTTGTTTTGAGTGTCTTTGTGGTTGTTTTAAGAGTCTTTTGTGCCTCTTTGTTGCAGTTTTGCTTCCCCTTGTGTCCCTTTTCTTGTTGCCGTCTCTGTTTTGCGTATCTTTGTGGCAGTTTTGCATCTCTTTGTAGTTGTTTTTCTTCTCTTTGTAGCTCGTCTGTACCTCTGTGTGGTTGTTTTGCATCTTTGTAGTTGTTATGGCCCTCTTGTGGCCATTTTGCTCCTCTCTTTTTAAAATATGTTTATATAATTATAGGTATATCAAATGCATTATATTTCAAATGATTATTAAGATCTTTTAGTGATATTTTGCAAGTGAAGCCCAGGGGCCTGAGGGGTCAGAGGGCCCCTGGCTGGGTAAGCTTGTTCAGCATTCCCTCACCCTATTCCTCTAATGTGACTTGAAACCAGTCACATGTCATGAGCGTCTGTGCCTGCATCCTTGAACAACATGTCAGCATCACCACCTCTGTTTACCCATAACACCCCTGGATGAGGGCGAGGACACACATCACGCCAACACCCTCTCCGTCAGACAGGAGCAGGTATTCAGGTCTACAGGATGCCATGAACGTGTAAACTCCTATAACTGACACGAACTGAAGGTTTATCGAAGCTTTGCAGCGTCTGAGTCACATTCAGCTCACATCACTCTGACCACTAACACAGAAATTAACTGCTGTTGTCCCAGGAGGAGAGTATAGAGAAACTCAGCAAACTGCTCATGACCCTTTCTTTATTTTCTACTAAACTCTGACCTTAAGAAATTCTTTCTTTGTGGCACTGCAGAGCCAACTGGTTAGTGTTCAGCTTAAGAAAAAAGAAGACTCTGATAAAACAACTTTCTGGGTCATATATTTATCATCTAACAGGTATTTATAGGAACACATCAGACTATTTTCTGATGTGTTAGTAGGGAAATATTTTGCTTCAGGCAGCAGTGAAAAATCTCAGCAGAGGTTAAAAGTGTTTGTTTGTGGTCACAGTCACGAAACAAGATTTACCTCTTGAACTGTTTCAGGAAAATCCCGATGTTCATCCCTCGCTTCGAGTCCAGGATGGAGACCTGGAGAAGAGAGAGAGAGAGAGAGAGAGAGAGGCAGAGGGACAGAGAGGGGTGGAGGTGAGCAGGTGTCAGGTGGAGGTCAGAGCCCAGGTGGAAACTGTCCACACACACCTTCAACAAACAGCAGCACACGCCACCCTGTATCACACACACACACACGCGAGCACACACCTCCTCTTTGGTCTCTCTGAATGAGCTCCTGGTCTTCCCTCCCCTGCTGGGCGTGGTTTTCTCATTTGATTGACTGTCGTTCTGACCAAACAGCTCCTCGATGGTCTGCACGTCGATCTGGTACTGCTGCTGCACTCGGCCCTGAGTCCACAGGTTGGCCCGCCCCTTCACCTGTGACACACAGAAAAAAAATGGCTTCGAATGTCTGGTTTTGTCTAAAACAGTTTAAGATCAAAGAAGAATAAGAAAAGCAGAAAATATTCGCATTTAAGGAGCTGGAACATCTTAATTTTTCACCATTTTGCTTGAAACTCAAACTCCATTGAAAATTCTGTCAATTTAAAGTTTTAATTTCTTTTAATAAAAGCATCAAACCTAAAAACAAATAGTTCACACATATTCTGAAGAGTAAAAACGTTCTAGTAAATTCAGCTCAAGAAAGTGACCAAAATGCCCGGGTTAAAAAAGGTGACTCAAAACTCAAAACTTTATTGATGCAGCAGCTTTTTTTCCAGATCAGATGTGTGAGCCGAACTTCTCATGTCCAAATAATCAATAAATGGATCAGTAGTAATCAGGTCAGGACTAATATTACAACAAAGAACAACAAACACACGTGATTACAATGCTCTACCTGATCCTCTGGTATCGTTTTCCAGAAGAAACTCCTCACTCTCTTCTTCTTCCTCAGGCCTCCTACAGGGTCTCCTAGCCCTGGAAGCAGGGGTGGCATGGGAGGAGGAGGTGGAGGAGGAAGAAGAGGAGGAGGAGGTGGAGGAGGAGGGGGAGCCGGTGTCGTCCGGTTGTCCTCGATATCAGCAAATCCCAATGGAGGACGAGGAGGAGAGGGAGGAGATGTCGGCACGGCGACGGCCACGCCGCCCTCCTGGAGGGAGAAACCCTCCCTCTCATTGGCCGGGGAGACGCTGCCCATCACATGCATCCCCGCGGCCGACTGGACGGGAGCAGAGAGGGGAGGCGGAGGGTTTGGTGGCGGACGGGTCGGTCACCGAGCTGATGGGTGACCATGACGACAGGTGTGGTGACGAAGATGAAGGTGGGTCATCGCTTAAGGAACATCAGAGGTCGTTGGAGGGTCAAAGGTCAGATCCAAAGGTCAGGATGGGAGAGCTGGAGAGAAATCAAGAAAAAGTTCATGAAAAAAACATCTTACTTAAAGAAATACTGTGTTGAAATCAAGCACCAACCTCCAGGGCTGAAAAATTATGCCGACACTGAAGTGACAAACGGTGCAGTTCCTCAAATGACCACTTGAGGCTCCAAACACAAGTCAATCCCCATAGACTCCAATATTAAAATGACCAAGTTTATAGCAGAAATAAACATGTTTACAGGCTGATAAAAAAGGACAGATTTGGTCTCTACAGATAATATCCCCGTTCCTGATGACCTCCACCTCTTTGCACATTTTTTGATAAGATATGAGTTAGCGGAGTCAGGAGCTGCCAAGATGGCGATGCCTGGAGCCACAACGCTGAGAGCTTCAAAACGGCTCTTCAGAGACTTATGGGTGACGTCACAGAGACTAAGTCCATGTTAAAGGTGGTTAGCTTAGCTTAGCATTGAGACAGGAAACAGGCTCTGTCCAAAGGTAAAAAAAATCTGTTTACCAGCATCTCTAAAGCTCACTAATTAACACGTTGTATCTCATTTATTTCTTGTGGTGTGCATAAGACTGTCATAACCATGTCATGACACCTGTCATGAACATGAAAGAGCTTTTATGAATGTTTATGGCAGTTATCATTAAGTGTCATTCAGTCTATTATGTAATTTTAATGCAAATATGACATTGTTTGAGATGTCTTTGTTATGACAACATTGAGGACAACATAATGACATTATGATAAAAAATATAAATGTAAAAAATAAAGTGTTTACAGATGTTTTCTGTCAATCAAATAATTTATGACTTGACTAATTGTTTCTGCTGTACAATATCTCCCTTTGAAATGTAGTTTAGTAGGAGAAATCAACAGAAAATGGAAATAATTTAATTCCTCTAACACTGCCTCTGAAGCTAATTTCAGCTGCTGCTGAACCAAAAACACAAAAATAAAATCTGAAAAAAGTACATTTTTGGAGCTTCTGCCCCCCTGCAACATGCAGGCAGTGACCTGATTTTAATTTAGTTGCACTTTGAAAAGTTATCCAGGACATTTCTCAGGAAGTGTCTCCTCAGTTTAATAAATAATTTATTTAAAAAAAAATAATAACTCATCATATCAGAGGAGGAACTGAGCTGTTCAGCTAAATGTTCACTGAGACTCCTGCAGAGAGATGAATGAGTCGGAAAAATCCAGCTGGCGCACGACCACGTTGGACTTCATCTGTTTTATTCATACTGACTCCACTCTTTCAAGTGTGTGTGTCTTGTGATTAAGTGAATGTTAATTAAACATTTAAAACTTTACGTAATGTTAAATATTTACTTTTGTGTCATGTATGTGTGTTTTGCTGTCGTCTTTTTTCACCACTGAAACTCGATGTGTTTGTTTTCTCTGAACGATCAAACAGCTTCAGCCTCACGTTTCTTCATCACTGTCATCCTCACACACACACACACACACACACAAGCACGCACACACACACACACACACACACACAGACAGACACTTCATTCACACCTCAAACATCACGAGTCGAGTGTGAAACCACCTGTTGTTCAAAGGTGGTTCTGTTGTCGTCTGTACTGTGACTCCAGGTCACGTTTTGAACAAAAAGACCAGAGAGAGCTCATTCACTGTTTATCTGTGATTATTTAACTGTATAAAACAGAAAATTACCCTGAAATATTTCAATTCTGAACCATAAACCTTCAAGTTTAACTCTAGCTTTACTTGCTGCAAAAGTAACGGCTAACTGCTGCTAACTGTATCTTAGCTGCTGTTAGCTCAGTTAGCTGTGCAATTCGCGATCCTATCCCTGGGCTGGAAAACACTCCCGTTCTAGAAGTGTAAACATCAACACCCCAGAGTTACCTGCTACGACCACTAGCTGCATGGCTAACTGAGCTAACTGGCTAACGGCAGCTGCACATAGCAGCAGCTAACAGTTAGCATTAAGTAAAGTTATCTGTCTATCAGGAAAGTGATGGATGGATAACTGTCATTTCCTGGAAAACAATCAAAAAATGTTGATGTCATGACGTCACTTCTATCAGCTCCTGTTTACTCCTCCTCCACCTCTCATTATATTTCTTTGTTAAAAACATTTCTATCTGTTCTACTCACAATAAAAAGAACTTTATTTTATTAATGCTCGACTGCTTTGTTTACTTCACTACAGAGACATGACTTGAACCAGGACGTCCATATTTGGGTAACATGGACTAAATTCCTGCACTGCTTAATTATTCAACACACACACTGAAACTCACACACACACACACACACACACACACACACACACACACACACACACACACACACACACACACACACACACACGGACTGAGTCCCCTGTGTGAAGTTCTGGATACATGTCGACAAAGATATACACTTCCTGCTGATGAATTAGAGATGAGTGTGTGTGTGTGTGTGTGTGTGTGTGTGTGTGTGTGTGTCTGTGTGTATGTGTGTGTGTGTGAGCAAGAGTGTTACATAACTTAATCTCACATCTCTGTGTGATCGCCCGATTTCTTCCATCAAACCTCCAACTTAATCATGCTAACAATGTGTGTGTGTGTGTGTGTGTGTGTGTGTGTGTGTGTGTGTGTGTGTGTGTGTGTGTGTCCTGGCCTGATTACTCCTGATCCATTTATTTATTTGGGGAAAGACCACTGCTTCCAAACTCCATTTATAAATGTAGTAATTTTATGTTGCTTTGCTCCTGGAGAAAAGCAGGTGATTAATCAGACATGAATTAACATTTATTTTAAATTTCTTGGGTCTGCTGATGAATTCGTCTCACATCTGATCCTGAAAAACACCTGTTTTTATCACTTTTATTCTGAAGGTTTTTTTTTTTATTTTTTACATAAGTTTGTCTGTTTTCAGTGTAAATGTGATTAGTTTAATTGGGAACTCGGAATTTGGACGTGGTTCTCCTTCTGTTCTTTATGTTAATTGAAAGTCAAATTACAGATGTAAGAAAAGGTGGTCAACTTACAATTTTATATCATTATATCTTAGTTTAATTAAATTCTTACAAATATTCTTATCTATTTACTGTATAAAGTTTCCCCGGTTGTTTAAGTATTACTGGCAGGGATATATTTTCTGTTATTTGTTTGTTTGTGCCAGTGCAGAATACAAACATCTTAAATACAGTTACAATGATTAGTCAATTAATCATTTAGTTGATCAATAGAAATTGAATTAGTCATTTTTAAATAAATTATCAAGCAAAAATAGAATCTTTGGGTTTTTACCTGTTAGATGGACAAAAAAAGTATGTTACCTTTTACATGTTACATTTTTCACAATTTATTTAGACTGATTCATATATCAGCAGATTAATCTATAATAAAAATATTTGTCAACTGCAACAATTGTTTTTGTTTTTAAAAACAGATTTACATTTTTTTTTTTACTTTTTGTGTTACAACAGCAAAAAGTTACTTTGGTTCAGATTTAGCCTTTTCATAAAGATTTTTTTTTTTTTTAAATATCTACATTTTGTTCAGCTGAATTTATTAACACATCTTAAAGCTTCAGAAAGTTTTTCATATAATTCTTCAGTTTTTAAACATTTGGTAAAAAGAGACAGAAAACACTAAATTACCAGAATTTTTAATGGAGTTTGGTTCATCATTCTCTCCCTTGTAGAAAAAGAATGCAAAGACTCTGTGTGTGTGTGTTTCAGATGCCAGGGAGTGGGGCTGCCATGTGCTACCGTGGCAACCAGAGTGCTACTGATCGCCGTGGTAACAGAGCGGGTTACAAACAATGACAGTTTGTTTACTTGGCAGACAACAAAATCAGGGTCACTGTGTGTGTGTGTGTGTGTGTGTGTGTGTGTGTGTGTGTGTGTGTGTATGTGTGTGTGTGTGTGTAGGTCAGACTATTGATATGAACCACACTGTCGCCTCTTCCTGATATTTTTTCAGGATTTTTTTTCTCTGCCTCCATGTTGTCTCATCTCTCATCTTCAAAGGTTTTTATTAAACAAAAGGTTCGGATGACTCAAACTCCACGGACCGTGACATCACTGACATCATCCAATCACGCGACTCGGAATGTAAAAATAGAACAGGGCCAAAAATCCTGACCTGGTTCACACAAAGGGTTACGATTGGTTAACTGATGGTAGAACTTCACAGTAACAATTACAAGTACTACTATTAATACTATTATTGCTGTTGTTCAGGTCTGTGCAGTATTGATTATAAATAATCTCAATATTTATATTTTTAGGCTACTTCTGATACACAATACATATTTCATCACCCATTTTCTATAAAATAGCATGCTTGAATTCTATTACACGATAAAAAAAAAGATCAGATCAATCAATTTTAAAATAAAAAACAATTCATTACCATGCTTCACTGGGTGGAAATTTCACTATTTTTTTTGTCTTTAAATCAATCAATCAATCAATCAAGAAATTGCGCACAACAAAGGAGGGAACAGTTGGACAAACTAATAAACCTAACAATGAACATAAAACACTTAGAGCTACAATGAATTAATCAATCAATCAATTCATTGTTCTGAGTCATTTTCCAATAAAAAATTCTCAAATCATTTGAGGTAATTGGTAACTGTATCAGAGTACATTTTTAAAGTAATCCTCCCAACCCTGGTAACTACAGCTCCATTGTTGTAATAACGAGTATCAACAGCTGCAGTTAAACTCTTCAGCTCAGATTTATGAGACCCGATTGGCTCACGAGTTCTCACATCAGCTCCAGATGCTTTCACGACTTTCGTCTGGCAACGACACCTTCGGGTGACACAGTGCTGAAGGCTGGCTCAGTTTTCAGATGCATGCTGGGAAATGTGCTGTGACGGTGTGATTCTCCTGAGCTGAGGAACACTCGAGAGCGAGTTCGCCTCTCTCTGAGCCGACCGACCCAGTTATGATCCCTCTCTCTTTCCTCCCTCCCTCCATACATCCATCCATTTTCATCTCCTCCAGCCTCCGCTCCACATTCCCTCCACGGTGTCGCCCTGACCTCGATACACACACACACACACACACACACACACGCACACACACACACACACACACACACGCACGCACAGAGGCAGAGAAAGCTAGGATCAACGCTGCAGACCAACTGACAGAAAGAGTGGATGAGTAACTGACAGTGACAGTGCGTGAAAACCCTCTGATCTTCCTCCTCCTCATGTTTTGTCCTCCTCTAATGATTATCCTGACAAACTGTCCCCACACACACACACACACACACACACACACACACACACACACACACACACACACACAGTTTAGATGTGTAAACTGTCAGCTGAACAATCAGCCTGAAGAACAGTGTGTTAGAGAAGAAGAAGAACAGAGCTGGTTTAACAGGATTACTGTGGTTTGTCTGCAGATGTATTCAGCAACTGTTTGTTCTCAGCATGGCTTCAAATTAACATCATGCAGGCAGATAAAAGTGTCTATGTCTGGGCAATATATCGATATATTATATTGTGATATGAGACTAGATATCATCTTAAACTTTGGATATCATGATATATCTTTTTCTTGGTTTTAAAAGCTGCATTACAGTAAAGTGATGTCATTTTTGACTATTTTATCTGTTCTGTTTTTTGTCTAAAGTCACTAACTCATTATGTCCACATTACTGATGATTATTTATCAAAAATCTCATTGCGTTAATTAGGGATGTTAATCAAATGTAACCAACTAAAAATGTATGAATCAATAATTTTAGAGATAAAATTACTGAGATGGTCTGAAAAGTCTGTGAATCTAGTGACAAATTTGCCAAGTTGTTCAGAAGAAATGTGCAATTTGAGGTAGCTTCTGGATGATGATGATCGGGTTAGCGAGTCTCTGGTTACTACAGCAACCACCAAACAACCAAAGCGCCGGACAGGGAAGCCAACATGGCCGCAGGTGAAAGTGTTCAGTAAAACTCGCACAAGAGTCGCTGCAAACCTGTTTGAGAAATAATGAACAGACAAATATTTACACTACAAATTCATCTGACCTCTCCTCTGTCTCACACACACACACACACACACACACACACACACACACACACACACACACACACACACACACACAGGACTAATGATGACTCATGCCAGGTGATAAGATCTAATTACACAAGAGAAGATTAATGAAGCAAAGCTCATGTGGAAGTGATGTCAGCCAGAGCTTTTAAAACTTTACAAACATTTTTCTCCAAAAAACCCACAAAAACATATAAATAAAGCTACGTTTTTATCTATATGTTACGTTGCATCTACTTCAGGCACGGATGGCCATCAGTGGTACTCAGATCGTTTACTTAAAGGGATAGTTCACCCAAAAATCAAAATTCAGTCATGATATATTCATCTTTATACCAACTGAAGGTCTGAGGTTTCACAGGAAAACAGAGCTGCAAAACTAGGGCCGAACAATTTTGAAAAAAAAATCTAATTGCAATTATTTTGACTGATATTGCATTTGTGATATTAAAGGTAATGATATCTCTGTCTTAAAAGCTTTTAACACACATTTTTGTCTTTAACAAATATTGCACCTCCTGTGATTTGAAAAGCCACATTGTGATTTTGATAAAATTGTGCAGCCCTGGTTAGCAGACCTGCCAAAGCAGTCCAGCTGCAGAGAAAAACTGATTTATGAGGTGCTGTTAAATATTTTCAAACCAAAGCTAAGAGCCACACAGACAGGGTGGGGACAATAAGTTTACTACAAGAAAAATAAAGTCACAAAACTGCACTAGGACTCCCCTATATACTAAATATTTTCTGGATTTTTTTGGTACGAAACATTGCAAATAAATATAATGTAAGTTAGACACTGTCGGGAGTCCTTTAGCAACTTTTTGATCTACTCACCCCCCCGTCTTACACACCTGTCTAAACTAATAAAAGTGCAAAGTGTTCATTTGTTCTAAGTCACAAAACTGTCACCTGCACAAGTTTTCAGGTGACTCAGCAGTCGACAGGTGTGTCTCAGACAAAGAGGACGGTGAACACAGGAAGCTGATGAAGGACGTTGTGTGAAACCGCCTCCAGCTCAATTAAATAAGACAAAACACCTCAAAATAAACCACTGAGTGTCCACATTCTCCAGTCTTAAAAATATCTAATCACCACAGTGAAAACCTGTCTGGACCATAAGGACTGATGTCAAAGGGGTTTCTGGTTTATTTGACCTGCAGCAAAAGGGCTGAAACATACAAAACCAGCCTGACCACGATCAACTCGCTGCTGACAGCACTGTCAGTCTTCTTAATGCTTTTTCCAACATCCAGCAGCTGCGATTTCAGAGCTGAAGTTTCTCCAGTGACTCGACGGAAAAAAAACGCTTATTGGCTTTTTAATATGAAACTGAAGAAAGTTCTGGATCCAAACTGGTGAGTCGGGGACAAAATAAGTGCTGGTTTGCTGCTCGTTCTGCTGAAGGAAAGAGGACAAACGAGACACTCAGACCGTCGTGTCTAATCCGCGGCGGTTGACACTGAGGTTGAGTTCAGATAGTTTCCAGCCTGAGACGAATGTCTGTGGACGGAGAGACGCTCAGATCCTCCTTCACTGTCCCATCTGACCACGATCTGTTCATACAGTTTCTGCAGGTGACGCTCTTATACAGTCAGAGACGGAGATCATTTTTAAATATTCTGTATATAAATGCAACAATCATTGTTTACTAATCTAGCTAGTTGGCTTGCATTTTGCTAATATTAGCTACCGGTAGAGATGTTTTCTAGGGTCTGACCTGCCAATTCAAATATTCATTAAATACTATTTTATTTGAGGAGACACATCAACACAGGTTGTTTATTCTGCAGCCAGAACAGGAGGTGAGATTTTAACTGTCAGTCTGTGAGCAGCAGTCTGCAGCTGGCTAACATTAGCATGTAGAGCTGGAAAGTTTACGGCTGTTCTGCGACATCGTCAGCTGCTTAGCTGCTGCGTCTCCTTACAGACGGTCTGTCGTCTCTTTCTCATTTGAGATTTCAACACTTCTGAAATGTGTGTATGTGTAATATGTAAATGTCTATACACACCACAGAGTGGTAATTTAACAGTTCCAGGCACCGGTATCAGTATCAGTCCAAATGTGAACGGTACCCAGTAGGGTTGGGTGATATCTACCAAACTGTCATAGAACGAAACACTGCGATGCACGATGATATCATTCTTGTATTTCTGTTAGGTGCTGCAGAAATAAAGCCAAAAATAACTGAAATTTACAAAATAAAATAACTTTTTTTGCCCCTAAATTCATGCTTTCACTGGGCTGTAAACAGTGACTAAATAAGCTGTGATGTGGGTGCAGCTCAATGGTCACAGTGGATGATGGCATCATCCATTGGGCCAAACCTGGTACCCAACCCGACTGTTCAGCCATTATAAAAAAAAAAAAGACTGACTCCTTTTTCTGATTATTAAAACAAACTATAAACATAAAATTTGTCACTCCTGGGCTGCAAGAAAGAACTCAATCAGAAGACCATCAGTTACAGCAGGCAGAGAGAGAAAAGAAACACGCATTTCGATGAATTATTACTATAATAACATCTCTGACACCTTGTCAGCACAGAAACGTCTGAAAACAACCTGACAGCATCACACTGAAGCTGTTACTGGAGCTCCAAAGGCTGAATTAGATGAGCAACTGCTCCAGACAGCAACATATGAGTCACAGCAGGCTTTAAATTCATTTTTTTCTCTCTCTCTCTTGTGATTTCTTTGGGTTTACAGGCTGGTTGTTACTCAGCAGTGTGCAGATTAGCTTCCACACTTTCTCCAACAGTGACAGATCTCCTCACGCCTCAGTCTGAGGATTACAGCAGCTGGTCAGCAGACTGCACACTGTCAGACTGAATATAGGAGGTTCAGGCTGCAGAACAAGAGCATACAGTTTTCCAGAAAATGACTGAAAATGCATACAAGTCAAAAACCCTCCACAGGCTATCCTGAAAATATCTAGGAACTGTTCCAGAGGTAGAAAAAAAACTTACATCAAACTAAGAAAACATCCAAGAATCTTCTGAGAAATAACCAAAAGATATCAAAGAAGACATTCATGGAATGTATTCTAAAATAACCAATAAAAATCCAAGACACTACCCAGGAATCTGCTGAGAAATTACCAACACACAACTAAGAAACTAGCCACATATCTATGCATAAATGACCAGAAATATCTAAGAAAAGCTCCAAGAATCTACTAAAAAAATGAGCTATAAACATTGAAAAAAACATCCAGAATGTATCCAGAAATGTCCAAGTATATAGAAGAAGAAACCACCCAAGAATCTCCTGAGAAATAGAAATGACCAGTAAACAAGCTACCTAACAATCCAAAAAAAACCATCCATAAATCTACTGAGAAATAAGAAATAAATATCCAAGAAACCATCCGAGAATCTCTCCTGAAATCACCAGCAACTATCTAAAAAACAATGTACGAATTGCTTCCAGAAACTATTTCAAAGTGTATCCAAAAACTGTCCAGAATCACAGGTGCTGGACACAACGGACACAAATACACCGTCACCCTGGAAACTCCAGTGAAATTCCTTGAGGAGGAGAAGACCTCTTATTTACCAGACAAACAACAGTAAACACGTGTGTGTGTGTGTGTGTGTGTGTGTGTGTGTGTGTGTGTGTGTGTGTGTGTGTTGTGATGGTAATGGGGGGGGGCGACGACCCCCCACATTGATGTGGCTCAGTAAAGCATCTGAACTGCTTTTTAAACAACATTAGCATGAAAAACACAGAAGATTTGGCTGCGTTTTTCGGCTCTGATGTGCCAAAAAAAGTGTTAAAAAGTGCAGAAATCCTTTAAATCTCTTCCACGGCTCGACTGAGCGACTGATGGCTCTTTTTCTTCGACAGAAGAAGTGAGAGAGAGATTAAGTTTACCGCTGTGTTTTACAGTCAGGGACGCTCGAGCAAAGCAAATGGCTGGCTGGGCATCGCTTGTCTCTGGGGTTACCATGGCGACAGAAAGCTTAAGACAGACAGACAGACAATCACAAATAGCATCCTCTTGTATCTAAAATGCCATCCTGTGGCATCTTCACCGGAGCTCCAGGCGGGTCAGGGGGTCAGGCTGAACACTCAACCCGCTGAGAGAGCACCGTGGCCTGGCTACAGTCTGCTGGGAGGCCTGGGGGAAGAACCAGGAGGACACACAACCACACACACACATTTGTCTGCTGGAGAAAAAAAATCACGATCCATCCAGGAATGAATGATTTAATGAATCAAAGAGACGGACATATTTAAGGTCTCTCAGTTCTCAGTAATTGACTCTTTTCACTAACAGAACCTTGGTTAACTTTCTCCTTTCCTGTTTCCTGAACACGTTTTTTTCCCAAAGATGGTGAAGTCATGACCCGCCCTGCTCTGCCTCTGAGCAGCCTACCCTGATATCTTTACCCTATCCAATCACACTCCTCATACTTAGACCTACTCAGATCCAACCCAACCCAAACAACACAAACCAACAAAGGAAACGAGTACTAACTAATCAGCATCAGTCAGGCAGGTCATGACTTCACCATCCTGAGAAAAAAGTATTCCCTGTAATTAAATATGCTATGTGCTCTCAGCTTGTCTATGATGAAAAGAAAATCAGTCAAACATGACACTTTCCTAAAAATAAGTGACACGATTGTTTAATTTAGCAGCTAAAACAATGACGTCTGGCGAGGTTCATGGTTTGAGGCTCATTTAGTCGATCAGAAAAGTCCTTATCAGCCGAAAACTGGAAGAGAAATTAATCCAGGACCTCTGATTTCAACTTTCTGTGCATAAATACTATTTCGATTGTGTATTCTTCACTGACTTCTGCCCTCCTCACTTTGCACAGACACAAGGTTAGTTTAAATTATTGACTTGTTCATTGGTTCTCTTCCAGGTTTGACTTTCTAATTAAACAGCGTGTGAAAGTAACTCCGGCAGCAGAGGCAAGTGTCCGGTTTTTCCGTTGGCACATAAATACAGAATGAGCTGCT
This sequence comes from Lutjanus erythropterus, assembly GCF_056507025.1. NCBI lineage: Eukaryota > Metazoa > Chordata > Actinopteri > Lutjaniformes > Lutjanidae > Lutjanus > Lutjanus erythropterus. Next base: position 2,996,122 of record NC_139339.1, on the reverse strand, counting down.
GTAAAAACTGCTATAAACGCAGCTTGATTGATTTCACTTTTGCCAAATTCACCAGAGGACAAAGATTCAGGAACGATCAAAGATCAGGTTGCACAAGTGTCCCAGCAAGCAAGACATAATTAAATTAATCGATTTCTGATTGCAGCCTGGTGTGGCAATGTCTCCCTGGCAAACAGTCAAAGAAACAGTGTTATTAGTAAGGAAGCACATTTTTTAAATTAAAAAAGAAAACAAGTTACAGGTTTAATCCCCCAGCAGCTGATCCACCCTTGAGCAACACACACCCTTGACATGAGCATTAGGTTAATGTTTATAAATCAAAGGTTATAAAAGATGTGTAGCATCTACATGACCACCAAAACTGCACGGATGAATAAGATTAAGCTAATCAAGTTATTAATGACCATATTTTCATGGTTTTCTCAGTGACAATGACACAGTTCTGTCTGTGACCTGCATGCAGGTGAGTTTGAGTTGTATGTTGACACATAAGTGAGTTTTAACAGCCTGAGGACTGAAAAAACCTGCAAAATACTAATGTAGAAAAACACACTTTTCTCTCTGCAAATAGACCGTAGTGTGTGATTCTGCATGCAGTTAATCCAACATCCTCATACCCGAATGACAAAATAGGCCCATTACCAACTGCAACTATTAGTTCAGTCAATTAATTGTTTCAATCAAAAAATGTGGTTAATGTTTGGTTAATTTGGTGGTTCATGTTGTCAGAGGGCAGCAGTTTGGTTTGGTTTAGGCATCAAAACTACTTGATTAGGTTTAGTACAAATGAAACGTAACATAACGTCATCTATCCGGAAATAACCACTAAATACAACGCAACATAACGTAACGTAACGTTAACATGGTCAAAATCAACTTTTGGTTTCACATTACACTTTGTTTCACCCCAATATCCCTTAATGCAGACTTTGTTGCTGCTTATATTACGTCACCTGACTTCGTCCTTTGCTCCTGTCATATTTACTACGGCCACTAGAGGTGCTGTAAAGCTGCTTGTACAGACGACCTACAGTACAATGCAGATTAGTACTCAAATAAGTAGACTGATTCATCGGCAGATTGGTGGAAATAATAAAAAAAAAGTGTTGTGAGTATCTGCTCAACATTAAAACATGTTTCTTGCTTCCTTGTTCATTATAAACGACACATGGTGGTTTTGTTTGTTTTTTGACAGCCGACTGAACATAAGCACTTTACTTCAGGCTCTGGCAATTTGCGATGTGCACGTTCCTTCATAATGAAATATAAATATAATCAGAAAATCCCCCCAAAGTAAGATTATTTGATCAGGAGCAGTCACAGTGAAGCTGGAGACACAATAGACGAGAGGCTAAGAGGCTTATAATGGAAATATAATATTAATCACCACAAAAACTTTCACTACTGATGATGAATAACAAGCTGATGACGCCTTTATAAAACACAGGTGTCACAGGTTCAAAGCTGCATGTCTTTCATCTCGCTTTCTCCCTTTTATTTACTTTCCAACTCAACTGACATTTATTTTCTCCTGCAGAGAAGATTGTTCTTCTCTATTTCTCTGCAGAAATCTGCATTAAAAAGAAGATACCAAAGAATAAAAAGTGCTCAACACTGTGATATGACCATGAGTGTAATGAGCACCAAAAGCACACTGCAGGGAAACTGTAGAAGTATTATAGTAATATCAAAAACCAAGGCTTTAGAAGTACAGATACTGCCAGTAATTCTAGGAAAATTTGAGAAATACTACAGATTAAACACCATAGATTCTCAGTATCATTCTGTGAATATTACATTTATAGTCACTAAAGCGATAATACAGGACAAAAAGTACCAAAGATATGATATAATCATGTTTAAAATATTATAGAGCCACTAGATAAAGAAAAAGCACTATTAAATCGGTAAAATACTCCACTATTGTAGAAGATAAACACCATAAACACAAGATAAATAAACATGATTCTGAACAGCAAAGACAAACTGTAGGTCTCTACACCAAAGACCTCAAACACAACAACCTACAACTGTGGGAATATCATGGGACATGAATACCACAAACATACTGCAAAAAATACTATGAATATTGTAAGAATACCACAGAAGAGTAAACAACAGACTAGCAGCACAACAGCTCCATATAGGACTGCTGAATAAATATTTATGTGGCCTATAGATGCACCAAAGAGCTAAAATAAATAACCTCACTGTTGAGGTAAATACATCAAAGTAAACTGGAGGAAAATTCTAGAAATATTACAACACTGCCATGAGAGAGAAAATTATCTGAAAGTGTCATTATACTGATTAAAACCACAGACACATTCATACGCATATAAAGTATCATATATTCAGCCGAAATATAACAGAGTTTAGACACCACAGTATATATCACTATAGGGCTATTGGAGAGGCTGATTTTAGTCTCATTTCAAGAATTAGTGGAAATTTGAGTGCAGTTTGGTTTGGAGTGAAGTGTCACCGAGTTTAACAGCTTGTTAAACACGCAGAGGTAATTCCGAGCAGCGCTAAAACGAACTGACTGTCACAGGGAACTCAACAGGGCTGAGAGAGGATGAAGTGTGGCGTGTGGATCCCGTCTAAACTTACCGGAGAGGACGGCTCCAGCGGCGCGGACGCTCCTGCGCGGAACCCCCGTTTGAAAATGTCCAATTTTACGACAAAACAAGATTTACCGATCCAGTTTGGCTCCTGCTCGCATCCACAGGCAGCGCGCGCTCAGCAGTCCAACTACACACTGACACCGGCGGGGGGGGGGCGCGTGTCAGTGTGCGCGCGCTGGAGGGAGAGAGAGAGGGAGAGCGAGAGAGAGAGAGGTGGGGACCCCGGGCAGCCTGCGCATGCGTGACCACTCAGGTGGAAGGGAAAGCACTTTCTCTCTAGTACACGCCCACCTGCTAGAAACACACACACACACACACACTCAAGTCTTTAATGGCAAATTTACTAACTGTGTGTGTGTGTGTGTGTGTGTGTGTGTGTGTGTGTGTGTGTAGCTGAGATAAGCTCTACCTGCCCCTCCCTTGGCAAAAGGAGCCATACAGTTAGTCAGGCTTCCCTCCTCTCACACATGTTATCGTTTCATGTGTCAGCAGTTTTTCTTCCTCTTAAAAAAAAGGAAAAAGCTGAAATATCATCAATAAGCCAATAAACCAAAAATTACTGATAAAAAAAACACAAATTGATGACAAACAGCACTTCAGCACTAGTTTATAACAGGCTGTACTTTCTGGCAAATCAGTGCTTTGAGCTAATTGCTAACATTAATTGCTAATTGCTGACATTAAAGCAACTATAAGGAACTTTTTGTTCATTTGGTTGATTTTGGAGCCACCGGTGGACAAAATCACAAAATATGATGTCAAAAAGCCGGCACCAACACAAACTACACTACACTGATGCTAATGGGAATGTCGATAGTTTCCAGGTATGTGGGCATAAATCAAAGTAACTGAAATGTTGCTGGATGAAAAGTTAGATAACCAAAGTTGTTACCATTCATCCTGAAGAAAGCATGAATGTGAACCAAATTTTATGGCAATTCATCCAGTGGTCATTTTTAACTAAAGTGGTGGAACATTTTTATGCTGCTAGCATTACTATAAACCAGAAATATAATAAATGAGCAAACTGAGGTGAAACTGACACAAACTTCTTGAAAAGACACCAAACAACACATCAGAAATTAGGAGCAAACCTTTGTAAAGTTGTAAAACACACCACCCACTCCTGAAAAGTTTTAAATAAAGCAAAAACAAAAAGTGAATGTATTTTAGTGTGTGCTGACCTCTGACCTTCAGTCCAACTTGTCGTCTCCTCAGTCCAGACACAAAGTTAATGAAAACTTCTCAGTTCTACATTTGATTCCAAAGGATGAAGAACTTAAAAACAGAGAGAGTGACAGACGGACGGACGGAGAAACAGAGTCTTTGTTCCTGCTGTTGAAATGTTTGTGAAAATGAGCCTGAATGCACAAACTCACTCTCACACAGACGAACGGCAGAATCAGGTTTGTATTGTTGGTGTTGCCTGGTGAATAATTGCCTCTCTTTAAAGCAATCAGAGCAACACGACCACAAACAGACCAGAGTCTTATTCTAAAATCTCTCCGTTTACAGAGAGAAACACTCACACTGCATACTAATCCTCACTGTGGTGAGAGTCTGAATTTACACCTGGAAAAGACTCAATTCCTGACACCACACAGCCACACATACTAGGTGTTATTATGCTTTGTCTTGATGTTTTTGTGTTTTTTCCAATTCTACAATACATTTTTATTTCAACTGCATTTTTTAAAAATAAAAATAAACTTAAAGGAAATCCAGTTGTCTAAATGTGCAGATGCAATTCTACACAAGTCTCCAATCCTGCATTGAAAATGTTACGCCTACAAGTAAGTAAGTAAAATCAGAGAAACGTACTTAATGTGGTAAAAGTCAGTTAACTCAATGCAGAAAAATGCTCCCTGTGACAGGAAATGTTTGCATCATAAACTAAGACATAAGATACTGAAATGCTGTATTTGTAAATTGTAAAAATTTATTCCGGCTTTGTTAAATACTGATACTGATCCACTTTTCTTGCCCTGGGTGGAAACAATATGCTGTCATACTATCCTGCATATTGAGTTATAAATACATATTGAACTTTTTGTAAATCTAACCATATCCATTTTACCAATAGCTACAAAACAATCCAGTAAAAGTTAGTTACAGGACACTTTCTAGGAAATTCCTAAAAAAAAAAAAAGAGCCAAGAAACAAACTTTAAGATATCAACCTCTTTCTGATTCAACCGTTTAACTGCATCTGTATATTGTAGAGAGAATCAAGTGAAACCCGTCGTGGAGAGGAAGGTGAAAACCAAACTGTCTGTGGAAAGCACCTGAAATCTGAAGACCAGGAAAAAGATTTAACAGCACGAAACTGAATTCAATAAAAGCTTTAATTAGAGAGTTCATTATCTCAGTTAAATACACCAAGCTGGATTTTGGATAAAAAAAAAAAAAAGGTCATATTTTTGCTCTTAGCACATTTATTTGGCAATTTTGTCACAAACATTTCCAACAAGATATTAACATATTGGTATCAAAGCACATTTTGGTCCTCGTTTCGCATTTTTCATTCAAATAAAACAGAAAATTCCCCTGTAAACATGTTTTTTGGTCTGAATTTTGCTCATAAATGGACTGCAGGCTGTTTTTAGACCGATGCAGGAGTGAGCGGCCCGCTGCTGAGAGCATTTCTTCAAACGTTTGTTAATATGAGCATGAGATCAGTCTGCTGGAGGAAAGCCAGGGGACAACCAACGCCGAAACAGAAAATATTTATTCCCTCAACAGTTAACTTCTGCAGAAGCTCAGCTGTTTGAACAAAGAAGATAATGATTTAAATAACACTTCGGTTTTTGTAAAACTCTCTAAAAGTTTGGAGGATTGAATCTTTTCATTTACTGTAATCTGAACACAGGTGATGTGACCATTAATAACTGGCAATAACTTTATTATAAAAGATTTTTTGTAATACAGAGATGAAAAAAAAACATTTAAGGGAAAAAGAACATTTTAAAAACTAATAAGTTTGATGTGTTTTAAGGCATGAATTTGCATGTATAGTATTTCTAACCATTTCTCTTTTAGTTTTCCAGTCATCACAAAATCATCATTCTTAGCTCAAAAAGAAACAGTAATTTAAAATACAATTTTCTAGCCTTTAGTTCGGTGGATAGAGTTTGTAGAGTTTACACAGTACTGGACCTGGGAACTTAAACTCAGTCCAGTGAGGAAGACGCAACTGAAAGCTCCAGAGAAAAGCTAGTAAGTGGACCTTGAGTTGAAATTTCTTTAACATCACTGTTCCCAAGGTCAAAAATGAACTTTCTAATTCTAAATCATCATAATGATCCTAAACCAACACACAAAACATTTAACTTTTTATCACCTGAAAATAAATCCTGTCTAACCAAAGGTGTAGTTCACAGTTAGCCTAAACCCTGTTGTGTTTTTCTATTTTTAAATTGAGTGGATTTTCCCTTTAAGGTGACATTTTAATTCAGGTGGGACATTACCGGTGTACATATTCATTTTCAAGGTGAGGTTTTTGAGACATTATTGCACAAAAGCATCGACAATCATTGCATAGATGTGTTTTTTTTTCAGGCTTGAGGTACAGTGACACAAACAAAAAGACGTTCATACATGTTAACAAAACAACAACAGTCTGAAAGGAGTGAATTCACACACGGTATCACAGGGAGTGTTTAAGGCAGATCGTGCAAAGAGTGCGAAGACATTCAGGTGGACAAAATGACAGCAACATTTTACATCCTGATGCAATTCAACCGAACAAAAGCTGTACATTTACGCCTCACAAAGGCTTGGCTGTTACGTTGGAATTGCATTAAACTGTCACAGTTTCTGTTATTTTGTCCACTTAAAAGGTTATCATGACGAACAGAGGAGACACCAAACATTTGGTCTCAACCAGAAGGGAAAAAAAACATACAAAGGCAGCACAATTATTCAGTTTTTTCAACTAAACTGAATACAACTCTAACACTTACAACACAGTATTTCAAGGATAGAGTGAATATTTATGGGAAGATTATCATGAAAAAACCATGGACGACAACAGACCTTATTGAACTATGAAGAAAATTACACGCCAGACTGACCAATTTACTGATTTCTTATCAATAAAATCAATATTAGCTGTTTATCAACTGGAATGCGACTGGAGGGTGAGTGGAGTACCAACTGAAAATGTATGAGGTGGTGGATGAGGTTTCAACTTACAAAGGGGATTATAAACAAATGACATCACCTTAGCTCCGTTTCCATCCAGCTGCATTGCAAATTTTAACCAAATTTTGAGTAAAACTGCGCAAGAAAATGCAAATTATTAGTTGTTTCCATCCACTACCTTTAATCAATTATTAGGACATGGTCTATTGAGATAAGCAGCAGGTGGTGTCAATTCTTCAGTGAGAGAACCATTATGCCTTGGCACGGGAAGAAGGCGCAACAAGATGACGACGAACCTCAAACTGTGCAAAACAACGTAGAAAACTGGATGGAACCTTTTTGTTTTAATGTTTATATGAGGAAAACTGAATCTGATCTGTGTGGAGTGATCATGGATGTGTTGAGAAAACTGTCGAAGTGGAAACAACTGACCAGTCATGTGACTTAAACGTTCACGACGTCAGAATTTATTTAGAAAAACTGGGCTCATCTCCCATGAAGAGCACTGACTCTATTGCCATTTCCATCAACATTTTTTTATGCGATACTGCATTGATGGACACTGGCTGTTAAGATAGTATATACAGTAAATAAACACTTTGGCTACTGATGAAATGTTGCCAGAAAGATAAGCTATGGACAACCTTTCTTTACCAACGAACAAAACAATATCGTCAACATACGGCAACATTTTTTGGCTTGTCAGAAAATATTGGTACCAGCAGGCTATTGAGAATTCTGTCATGTAAACCAGAGAAGCGAATGTCCAGCAGTAACCCAATAAAACTTTGGCTAACGTTCCCTGAAAGTCTGACTACATCTAACCGTTCTTCAACAATGAACAAGGCATCGTCGTCAAAACAGCTGTTGATTTTTCATACGTCAGCAGACTAATTAGACAAATCTTTGTGGGTCTTAAGACACGGTGTAATTAGTGTAGTTTAGTTCCTTGAAAATTTAGTTCATCGGACCAAAGGTTCCGGATACACGCTGGAAACACGGTTCAAGCCATGCTTCTTTTATCTCACAATATAATCTCTGGCTGAGAACAAAGACTGGCTTGCAAAGAACACATTAGTCAGAGAACAGCCAGTTTTTATTTCAGCCTTTTAGCTAAAAATGTCTGGAATTAACGCTGATTAGCTCGAGCTGAATATGATCTGCCAAAGACAGCAATTGTCATTTTAACCTACAAAAGTGATGGTGAGTGCCAGCTAAAAATGAGAAGCTGCTGCCTGAATGTTCTGGAGATTTTTTGCTAATAATAAAGAACAAGAAGACAACATTTTCCCCAAGAGTCGAGGTATTTTACGAACCTGGACCCAGATCTTAAACAGAGCTGACTTTAGGAAGCCAACCCTGGCTGGTGCAGAGTTGTGGATCGTAACCAGCCTTTGTGGACAGTGAGGCTGTTTTCCTGCAGTGGTTTTTGAGGCACTTTTAGTCGCTGTGAGTTTTCTGACTGCAGTGGCTGAGGATTTTTAAAGTTCAAAGAAAGGCTTAGTGCCTCACAGAGGATTAGATGGATTTACTCCCCAACACACAGAGACAGAGGCAAGAAAAACCAGGAGGGGCACATATATGTGTCTCAGTTAAACAGGTCAGAAGTCACAAGTACTATATGTCTGTGTATGTGTGTATATAAAGAGCGATAATTCTTGAGACCCTTCTGTACCAAATATGATGTCAAGAACATCCTTTTTAAAACATCCCTCGACTTTTGTGCAGTTTCACAACATTTTGAGACCTGGAAAGCAGCGAAATTCCATATTTCTTCCAGGCCTGCAGGAGGTATCTCAGGACCTAGAAAACAATATCCCAAATAATTTATTTCCCTCCTAACTATCCAATTCCCAATTTCTGTAGAGAACATCCAGTTTTTTGGAACTTTCCAGATGCTGGAAATCAAACCGCACTCCACTCTGGTATAAATAAGCAACCTAACCAGCTAACGATCCCAAATTTCACATCCATTCGAACTTTTCTAGTCCCTGCCTAACTTTTCCCACAATAGCATCCGTTAATCCTCATCTGTCCACCTGCCGTGTGGCCAAGTTTGGCTGCTGTTGCGTCAGCTTTCCTCCAACCAGGAGGGGGCGTCCACGCTGGGGTTGGTGAGGAGTTCGCCGAGCTGCTGGATGTTTTGCTCCAGGAAGCTGTGACACGATAAACTGTGAGCCGCAATGGCGCCATGGAGCAGCCACAACTGGTTATGGAGGACTTTGACCTGCAGACACAACGGAAATTAGATTTGTCAAACCAGCTCGAAACTGCACAGCAAGAAGTCATGGGTCTGATTGATATTTCCGAGCAAAAATGCAAAACATTCTATAGTTTAAGCTTCTCAGATGTGATAATTTGCAGTTTTTCATTTTCATATGTGACAATAAACTGAATATGTTAAAATTAAGTTAAGATTAAGATTAAGTTTCTTAATTAGATGAGAAAGTGGAAGATTTTTACAAGGATCCATTGAGGTTTAAAGCGCTTACTCCCATCATCTTCTCATTATCGACTCACAAATAAAAGCATAAAATGTCTAAAACGTAGTTTAAAAAGAACAAAAGACTTTGCACTTGACTGGAATCCCTCCCTCGGCCCGTCTCACCTTGTTCTCCTCCAGCAGCTTGACTTTGACGGACAGGTCATCTCTGATCTTCTGGTACCTCTCCCTCTGGCTCTGGAAGTCTTTCTGGGCCTGCTCCAGTTTGGGCAAAGTGACGGCGTCCCGGGGCCCCAGGTTCAGCTCCTCCAGGTCGACTCGGTACGCGTCATACTCGATCCTGGACGGTGGAGAGGTTCACATGGTCATCTATAGTAGAGGTCTCCATTTTTGTTTTGACCTTTTTCTATATCAAAATTCTCTGATTTTAACTTTGTATATGTGAATATTTTCTTGTTTCCTCTTTCCTTAATGACAGTAAACTGAATATCTTTGGGTTGGGGACCAGACAAGACATTTGGGGACGTCATCTTGGGTTTTAGGACACAGTGATCAACATTTTTCACCATTTTCTGACATTTTATGAAGCAACCAACTAACTGATTAAGTGAAAAAGTGATTGACAGATGCAGCCCCATTCAAGCCCAGTGGTTGGGATCTCTAGAACTACAGAAAACAGCAAAATCTAAAGGCCAAACTTCAAGGTGGAAGCTTCAACATATTCAAGTGCTTCCATAAAGAGTTCCCACAATTCCCAGGATCCCTTCCAATACCGCATTCATGTAATATGGGATGAATGATGAAGAGCTGTGAAACATTCTCCCTGTTAACGACTTGCACAGTCTCTCTTGTCTATTTCAGCTTGTGATTTTCCTACATTTCCCAGAATGCCTTTCTGTGGTGTCCCTTATGGTGCTTTGCAGTTAAGCTGGGAAGTTGGAATTCCTAAGTTTCCAGTTGGGAGTTTTTTCGAGAATGCCCCCTAAAGTTTGGATTTCTGACTCGAACCTCACCAACCCTGAGCTCAAAATCCAACATGGCTGCTCTCTATATGCATCAACAGTACTGAAAGCTGTTTATCAGCACTTCTGTCTTTTGCATCTCATTGAAATCAGTCAAATTCTGTGGACACGGTGCTGTGGGGTTTGTTTGCATAAGATACACCATAATGTGTTGGCCTCAAGCACAAAAAAAAAAAAAAAAAAATTCCATCTTGTTGTAGTGGAACGTGGCCAACTCGACCATGCGTCACTCTCAGCTCCAACTTCTGACTTCCAAGTTAAATGGAACGTACCATTACTGAAACCCTACTGAAACCTTCCTTATGGCAGCATTGAATTCTGGTCTATTTTATCCTCTTGTGGGTGCAGATATTATTCTGTCTGTCTCTTCTCTGTTGTCTGACTGTTGAAACACTGAAAACATCCCGACAGTCCGATGGTTTCCACCCACCTAGCAGTCTCGTACTTCTTGGCGTTGATCATCGTGTCCTCGATGGTTTTGTTGACCAGAGTGTTCATGTCGGCTGTGAAAGCGTTGATGGCCTCCGCCAGACTCTCGCCGCTCTTAGAAAGAAACTTCTGAGCCTCTGCATTCACACCAAACTCCACCTGAAGGAGAGACAAGGACAAAGCAGGGCCAATCTTCAGGAGCTGACTGACACCAAATGACTAGCTTAGTAGCTGGTTGCCTCTAAAAATGTAAGAAGAAGCTTCAGAGAGCAGCATACTGACTGAGTTTTCCAAATTTGTGCATTTGTTTATTTGTTGTTGGTCTCCAAATAGCATGTTTCACATTGCATCTCCCATTAGCTTCAATAGAACAGGTACCAAAGCAGTGTTAATAGTAATGTTTGTTCCGTCGTAAGCAGTCATTGTGCCATCAAAAAGACTTTTTAAGACTCACATGCAGTGTTGGTGTTTTGAGACTGAGATCATTGAAGGCGTCCCCCAGGGTCTTCTGGGTAACTGTGAACTGAGCGACCTGATTGGCCAGCGTCTGAGCCAGCTTGGTCACGTTTTCGTAGCGTTGCCGGTCGTCTTTGAGCAGCTCGAGGCGAGGCTCCAGGTCCAGATCCACCGTGCGAGACCCACGACCGAGCTTCTCCGACAGAGCCTGCCTGGTGCACTGCGGGGACAGAGCCAAGCTGCTGATCAGACTGATTATTGATTATATCTTTTATCAACGAACAGCAACAAGAAGTCCAGTCTCACCTTGTAGGTGGTGATGCTCCACTTGCGGACTCTCTGCAGCTTCTCACTGGCTGCGTTCTTGTTGTTGCCCTGAACGACCACGGGTCCTTTTCCTGGTTTCTGTGGTGTCACTAGAACGTCTAGAGGTGGGGTTAGAGGTCAATGACGAGTTACCATGATGACATGAATTTAAATGTAATCCCAGCTGAGTTTAACCCCTATTTGTGTCAATATGTCTCCTAGTTGATTTCTGATCATTAGCGCTCTGTTAGCAGTGGTAATAATTAAGGTTTGATCAGATTTAAGAATTAGAGGCAACCTGAATATTTACAAAGTCAGAGCAGATATGTGAATAAATATGAACAGACTTGTTACAATAGATGTTACATGAACAGTTGCACAATCAAATTCATGCAAATAAAGTTCCCCTTTATTCTTTCTACTCTTTCTGTAGTCTACCTTCGCCCTGCTCTGTTTCCATGGTGACCTTTGGCGTGGCCTCAGCTGGATGGGAAGCAACACTGTTGTCTGTGTGGTTGCAGTTACTGTTTGCTTCCTGTAAAAGAACAAAAAAAAGCATAACAAGGTGTCAGATCCTTTAGTCCCAGAGGTAAGACTGCATGGTTCTGGGTTGTTCATGTGAGCATGTACTCAGAGCCACAGAGCGTCCAATCAGCGCCAAGGCGCTGAAACCACTTTGAACAGACCAGCTTGTGCCTGGTAACGCAGAATCATCTGGGAAGTCTTCCATAGAAACTGTTTGGAACAGGGCAGGTACTTTAAAAAAAGAAAACTGCTCAGCGGGCAATTGAATGAGCCATCTGACACATCTAACACGGGCTAACTTCAACCAATCAGAACAAGTCACTGAACCAAAGCTGGCTGGAAGAAGAGCAAAAACATCTTTTCCATCAATAAAAACCTTAAAACACCTAAAACAAAGAAACGGACAGCTTGGAACGTGGCAAGATGGCTCCTGGTGTAACTGCATGATCTCGCAAATCCAGCTGCCTCGCAAGGTAATGTGTCTGGAGGGTTTCGTTCAAATCTCCAAAAATCTCCAGATTCATCATCAGAAACTTTTGTAACTTGGAAACTGTTTGGAAAAGGGCAGGCACTTTCAAAAAAATACTCTGCAAGTAATTGGATGACCCATCTGTCAACCAATCAGATGAACAAACCATATGGATCAGAGCAACCACACGTCATTTCCACATGGACATTGAAAATAATTATTAGTTGCAGCCTAAAAATAGAGAATAAAGGAGGGTATACTTTAGGGCGTGGCTAGGCTACCATGTGATTGACAAGTCATTACCACAGTGACCTCAATCAAAATAGAGGCGTAGTAATGTGGTGTATCAATGCAGCTCCACCCTCTTCTACAAATATGATCACTGCTAGTTCAAAGAAACAAGATGGAGACACCACAAAGAGCAACTCGAAGTGTCAAAACGGTAGCATTTATTTTGTTATATACTAACTAAGGTTGCTGCACAGAAGCTCTTCAACAAACGATCAAATATGTAATCAAACGTGTAAAAAGTTGAAATTTCAAGATCAGCTTTAGGGGTTTTCTACCCACAATTTTCCATGCTGGAATTTCATATTTCCCACAGTTCTTGAATGCAGCACGAGCCTCACTTCTAGGAACAGGAACATCACTGGTGACCAACAGTAAAGAGGTCAAAGGTCAGGAGTCAAAGCACCATGACGATCACCGTGGGAGCCGGAGCTCACAGGAGCCAATCAGAACCCGGATCAAAAGGTTGTGAGGTTGCCACGGAGATGATGGCTCCCTGTTGTGATTGGCGGCAGGCAAAGAGGTCAGAGGTCACTGGAACACTTGAGACAGGAAATGGCCACCTGATGCAGATGAGAGGTAACGACACACACACGGTACACGGTTGTCGTCTACGATTAAGAGAGATTACACACAAGGGATGTCAACACTGGAAGTTGTTAACCTGTGTGTGTGTGTGTGTGTGTGTGTGTAGCAAAGTTAAAGCCCCTCTCTGTCACTCTTCTTCCGTGTTTTCATTTTTTTCCTGGAAGTGAAGTTCAGGGAATGTTATTAGGAATCAGACGTATTGAAACACACACACGCACACACACACACACACACACACACACACACACACACACACACACACACACACACACACACACACACACACACACACACACCTGTGGAGGGCTCAGCGCACAGGAAGAATTTGGCTCAAAGTTGTTGTGTCACATTGAAGAGACAGCAGGATATGTAGTGACGCAAAACGAGTCTCACACATCAACACACACATCAACACACACACACCATCCACCTTTGCTCTTTCCAAAGGTTAGAGAAAGCTGGTGTGTGACTGAAGGTTGAGCTCTTAAAGGAAGAAACTGCTTTAAAAACATTTATTTATTTCCTTAATCCTGAAGATTTGGTTTACTGCAAAACACCAACAGAAAAAACATCATAAATTGGGAAAAAGGTTGCAGGTGGAGGAGGCGGGGAACTGAGACAACACTGCCGCTATGGATATTTTCAAAACTCCCGGGAAACAAGAGAACAAGCTCCTAGTTGCGACCTAGACACCGAAAATGGCAATTTAGCACAATGATATGAACGTAAAGAAGCTAACAGCTGTTAGCTTTTCTTTCGCAGTGATGTAGTCATTTTAATGACTGACAGCAGAACAAAATTTAACTCGTCCGTTGTCGAGCTGAAGAGTTCTAGCTTCAGCTGTTTGGAAGCAGTTTTTCTGTGGGTAAAACTTGTAGACTTTATATTTCTTTAAAGAAGATGTTTCTCATTCAACACCTAGTGGTCATTAGAGGAACTGCAGCTTCAAATACCTGCTCTTATCATGAAATCAGAAAAAGACCGACAGGACGTCTCCTTTTTTAAAAAATATACCAATACTGCTGCTAAACTACAGGCTCTCTCCCTCAGCTGTATTAGCTCTTCTCTTTCTTGCTGCTCTGCGCACAGGTGAGTCACCTGCTGACATCACGGCGGTGTGACCACTCCTGTTACCTGCCGTCACTGGATCTCCATTAACCACAACAATGGTCATCTTATCAGACAAACAAACACCGACTGTCACTGTTTGTCACACCATTTTACTTTTGTTGTCGTGACAACAGCTGATAACATTGTAGAGGCTGTTCGTTAGCTGCTGCACACTGTTCCTTTTCTTTTATGGAACTGATTATATAACTTGCGTTGTGTGTGGAATATCTGTAAAGAACAAATAAATCAAACATATGCCTGTTTTTTGTGTGTATAATAGACTGATAACACGCTCAGGCAGTCGATGACGCTGCAGCAGCACGAATAATGAGTTTGAAATGCTTCAATGCTCTTAGCCCTGCTGGCTTAAAGGGAAAGTTCACCCGTTTTCCAAGTTTCACCCAAGTTTAGTTTTAGTTTTAGAGACATCAGCCGTAAAGTCTGTCTTGTTTTACAGGTAAAAATCCACTAACGTGTTTCTACATCATGACAACTGAGTTACTACAAGGTGCACAGAAAGGGACCTTCAGTCTAAAAGTAATATTCATGAAACTGATCATTAAAGTGGATTTCTGCGTTCTGTTTAGCTGCAGCATCTGGTTCAGACAGTCCACAGCTGTATGTGTGTCAGTTGAATGTACATAATTATGACAGCTTGTTTGTTTCTTCCTGCTGGTGTCTGTTGAACAGGAAGTCAGAAAACATTATGTTTCAATCATGTTTTAGTTATCCAGAATTTTGCAGATAACTTGAAAAAAAAAAAAGGATTTTATCTTTTGGCCATATTGTGAAGCTCCAGTTAACAGTGAGAATGACAGTTTTAAATGATGAGACGAGATGTCAGAAAGGTTTTCGTGGTGTCTCACCGTGGGAGGAGTCTCCTCCTCTGTGACGCCGGCCGCCTGGCTGACGCCTCCTCTCTGCTCCACCGCCTCCATCCTCTGGCTCCGCCCACTTCTCTTCTTCTACTGGCTCCTCTGGACAAAACAGAAAACATATCAGTCTACAACATTTCTCTGTATTTTTATCCGAGATAACAGAAAGTTTCCACTTTCATGCAGAGGGGTCAAAGTTCAGGTGACCATGAGGCTGATCGAAGGATCAGACAAGTTTATTATGATAAAAAATGTCATTTATATGTTTCTTGATCATTATTTCACCTCAGTCATTTGTTTTATTGTCATGTTGCATTTAACACTTTATACAGCTGAAACCTTTGGATATAGAAATTTAGGGTTTTGTTATCAGAAAAATAAGCTAAATATTAAACTCATTCTCTGTAATTTGGTGGATGATTTCGTCCAGAATAATGTTCAGTACTACTGGGGATTGTTGTTTGTCACCTCAGCTGACATTAGTGGGATTTATTTTTAATGTCAGGGTTGATGCCTTTTAAAATACACATAGAGTCTACATACATTTATATATTTTTCTATACTTTTTGCTCAAAAGCTTCCTGCTGCTTCAGGAGTCTCCTCTGACCTAAAGAGCACTAAAGTGTGTCTGCAGTGTAACATCAGTGTGGTTGAACAGCGACACCTAGTGGTGAAAAAGCAGAATCACAGGAGTCTCTGCTTGGGAGCGATTTAGGAAAACTCTCAGAGAAACTCTGAGCAGGAGGAGACAGAAACTCTTATCTTCATGAGGAGGTGAGGTGGACCCTGCTGTTAGGTGTGACACCCGGGAGAGCAGCTACATGTCACGTCCCATGACCCCTCTGGATGAAAACATGCAGTGTAAAAGCAGCCAGTCAGTATGTGCGTCTGTGGCGAACACTTCATCACGGTTTAGTTAATGATGTTACCGAGTAAAATGACCTGTGTGTTGATTGTGTCTGTAGAGCAAAGTGAATAAGAGAAAAGTCTTAAAGATGTTGAAATTTAAGTTTATACTACATTAAAACACCTGATTTCAGAATGGAGTTTGTTTCTACAGAACAAGAACAGCAAAATAAAATGTTTTTAATAAAAAAAAAAAGAGACAGATGACTGAAATACATAACCTGAGGATTTAATAATGAAATTATATGTCAAGTTCGCCCACTCAGATGGAGACAGACCGAAGGACCCCCATTTCTTTAACTCATCTCTAACGAGATCTCTGTGCAACCTAATCTGTAGCGAACAGATTTTCACCTGTCTCTTATTTTTGCCTGCATCTACTCTTAACTTTAAGGGGAAATTCTTGTCACCTGGAGCGACTCTTTGCAGCAGGAAACTTCACAGTGTTGCATCAAGTTAATATGTTGTGTTCGAGTTTGCTCAACTTGTTTTCTGCAGAAGTGAAATGTTTCTTCCTTTTGACAAGCAGAAGTAGAGAACCACATTTTAATATTGAATGAAGCTTGTGTGTAATCAAACATATGTGTCAGAGCATGTGACATAATTTAACAGAGGTGTTTTCAGGCCTGTGACACACTGTCAGAAGTCAAAGTTCGCTCTTTACACTGTTACAGATCATTTATCTTCAGATGAGCTGCTTGTACTTTGCACTTACTGTCAATAAAGTTTTAAGGAAATTATTTAAGGGAATGATTTTATGACTTACGACAAGAAAAGTGGTGAAGTTGTAGCAGAAATCTCAACATTAATCCAACGACAAACAAAATATTCCTTTGATGATGATGAATTACAGTGACTCTGATGTTTAGCTTTCCTTCACTGTGTTTCTTAAAACTGTGAGATGTAAAATCAGATAAATAACTGACACTGATTACATCAGAATCAACCTCTGATGCAACACAAAAACAGAGCTGGCTGGCCTGGTCAATTATTCATGTTTCTGTCTTTTATAGTTTTTTAAGTTTAATAAATGTTGTTCTGCTTGTGTTTTTTTTTTCTCATTTATTTACTGGTAAGTTATAGTTTAGAAGGAGATATCTACCAATATAGGCTATCAATACAGAACTTTTTAAGTCCCTCATGATGGTCTCTGCCCCCAAACTCCAGAAGTGCTCAGGCTCAAACAGATATAATTTAAACATCAGTTAAATATACAAATCTAAAAATGATGCTGTAAAGGTAAACTGTAGTTAAGAAGTTAGAAATATTAAATAAAATATGACAAAATATCTATGGATAAAGTACTAAATGTAAGGTGTACTAAATATAAATTAAAAATTAGATAATTACAGAGGAGAATTAGCAAAAGTTAGAAGTCTTAACTATTAATGACATATTTTAAGCAAAACACCAATACAAGTTTTCCCATAAAAGTTAAATAATAAACACTTATCCAGTTTATGAGGTACACCAAAATAAAAGTAAAGCAGTCACTGATCAAAGGGGGTGGACAAAATATTACAAGCATCTCTCATGATTAGTACAATTTATTATTAATATATCAACAGCCTGCACAGTGATCATAAAGTGCATTAGTCTTTTATCCAGGTGAATCTAGTAAACAGGTGAGTGTGAAAGTGTTTATTTTACTGTGACGTTACTGAAGACATTATGTTCCCTTATAAACCAGGTAAACTCTGCTCCTATTTAAACTGTTTCTACACGCATAAAAGTGAATTAACCGCGTTTAAAAGTCAATAAATCACACGTTCTGCGTGTTAAAGAAGGAATAAATGTTATCTTTGTGACATTAGCGAGGTGTAACCCAGTTAACAACAAACACACGACAAAGGTGACACACATCAAACGGTTATTACCTTCACGGTGTTAAAAACAAACTCCGCCTTTTTCCTTCTTCTTCTAACCGTCAGATTTTCTTGCTCCCGTCCTCGTTCTTCAGTTAACTCCTCATTTTTAAATGTTACAGCCTGAAAACTAAATCAAACTCTGAGTGAAAACTTATGAAGCTGCAGAGCAAAAGTCAAACACATCCCGGAAGTGTTTTCCTGCCGTGTCCTCATAGAGAGGACGTTCGATTTCAGTCCTTGTGCTTACCGGAGGGGCGGTGACATCTGCTGGCCAGACGCTGTTAGGAAAAGTTAGTCTTCTTTCTGCCACAAAATACCACTTAGGTGGATTCAGAGAGAAAATCATGGCTAAAATAGCAGCGTTGCTGAACGTCCATCGTATATATTACAGAAAAGAAAGGCAGGATTTTTCCCAATTTGTTATCAGACGCAAATTTTGAGAAACTCGGGTCAGGAAAACCTAACTGCTCAATCGAACAATGCTTATAAACTTGTCTTGTTGAGTAAAACAACTTTGTGATCGATGTTTTTTCTTGTTGAAACAAACTAAAACATACAAAAAAGGGATCAAAAGAACAACACTAACTCAGGCGATAAAAGACAGAGTGGGCTAACATTAAGAAAGGAGACAGATTCTGGGTTACACTTCTGTTAACGAATACTACCATTACTGTTAGCAAATACTACTGTCAGTGAACTCCATTGTTAGCTACCATTAGCAAAAACTACTGATAACTTTTGTGAATGAACTCCACCATAAGCTACTGGTAGTGAATACGACTGTTTACATTACTGTTAGCTTCCGTTAGCGAAAACTAGCATTAGCTACTGTACCACAAATTCAACTCCTGAGTCTCCTTCTGTATAGTGTTCATACTTTTATATTTCTATTCCTTTGTTGAAATTGTTCATATATTTTTAAATATTCCCTCTTGCTTATATTTTTACATTTTATTTTTTATATTATTTTTTATTGATGCTTCTTTTTCTATCCATTTGGCAGCTGTAACACCACACATTTCCACACTGAGGGACTAATAAAGGAATATCTTTATCTTTTTTACAGGGGCAAATTAAAAATTGTATTTGGGCAAGTAGAATTCTGACCCATTTGCCCATCTGGGAAAATGAATAAAACAAAAACAAAAAAAACCACCAGCAGCAACACCAGCAACACACTAAAAAACAAAAACACTTGTGTTGTGTATTCTATATGTTCTGAAAGTTTTACTTGAATAAATACAGCTTGATTCTACTAAATTCCTGTATGTATATTCTACCTTCTTTTAACTTTCTTTCTTTTCTCTCCTCCATTATTCTTTCTTTCTCAATGTTTTCTTTCCGTCCTTCCTGTTTTGACGGCCCCTGTAGCGGATTGGTTAGTTTGATTTTTTTTTCTCCAATAGTTGATCAGCTAGGGCGCGCGCTTCTCTTCGCCTGGACCAATCAGCGCCGCTGTTGCTCCGACAGTCTCTTTATAAAGCGGCTGTCCGAGACGTTTGAACTTATTCTTTAGCTGTACACGCAGAGAAAGTGAGGAGTCATGGCAAGAACCAAGCAGACCGCCCGTAAATCCACCGGAGGAAAGGCTCCCAGGAAGCAGCTGGCGACTAAAGCTGCCCGTAAGAGCGCCCCGGCCACCGGCGGAGTGAAGAAGCCCCACCGTTACAGGCCCGGTACCGTGGCCCTGAGAGAGATCCGTCGTTACCAGAAGTCCACTGAGCTTCTGATCCGTAAGCTGCCCTTCCAGCGTCTGGTCAGGGAGATCGCTCAGGACTTTAAGACCGACCTGCGCTTCCAGAGCTCGGCCGTTATGGCTCTGCAGGAGGCCAGCGAGGCTTACCTGGTCGGTCTGTTCGAGGACACCAACCTGTGCGCCATCCACGCCAAGAGGGTCACCATCATGCCCAAAGACATCCAGCTGGCCCGCCGCATCCGCGGAGAGAGAGCTTAAATCCTGACTTTGAATAAGATTTGATTATACCAACAAGACAAACGGCTCTTATAAGAGCCACATACCGATGATAGAAAGCAACATGTTCCTCACTTTCATATTAAATTACAAGCGAACCATGATATCTGATGATATGCATATATAAGTTCAGTGTAGCTGTATAAAAAACACAGTACTGTCCCACAAAGTAAAAAACTTTCTAGAGTGCAGAGCTGATGTTTCTTGTTGCTGAGCCAGGCAGATCATTAGATATGTAAGTTTGTTATTGTTTCTACATATTGACCCTTGCCTATCAATCTGACCTCACTTGGAAGCTGATGGAAATCATGGAAAAATATTGAGTCATACCAAAGCAAAAGGCAGTAACAATTTTCTGTACTAACAAATAATGCACATTGTCAATGGTGAGTTGTTGTGGTTTCTCTGCAGCTTTTTGCACTTGATGTAATTTTGACATCCTATTTTCTCTAAAATAAAACACATTTGAGATAATATTTGTCCATATGACAAGGGATGTCTTTAAATAATTATAACTCTTTGGATTTAACAAAGTTACAACATTTTCCTACTAAAAACCTTTTCTTGGACGTGAGTGGCAAGATTAGATTAACAGTTTTATTGAACAATGAGTCTCTAACCATGAAGAGATGACATAAGGAGGTGACACTGGTCCCTAAACTTTTTTTGTCATGTCCCCCTTCGGCAGTTGCAAAAAGTTTACTCCACAATTCAGCCATTAAGAATAATTGGAGAAGTAACTAATAAAAGATTTCTCTCCTGGTCATCCACGCCCCCCTGTTGTGGCTGTGAGCCCCCTCAGAGGGTCCCACCCCCCAGTTTGGGAACCAACAACATAAGTTGTATTCTTCCCACAGCCTAAAAATAAAGTATAATATATGAAAATATGTCTAGCTTATATAGAACTATATAGCATATACACTACTTCATTTGCACTGTTCATTTAATTTTCCCCTGTACTTTTAACCTGTAACATGTTTACCATTTTGTATATTTCTGGAGATTTTTTGTTTTGTTTTAAATTTTTATTAGTTTTAGTATCCATAATTTCTTTTTTTTTTGCATTGTGCACTGCCTGGGAGTTTAAATGCGGCATTCTACTTTAATGTATGTCTGTACATATGTATGTCAAAACCTCACATTGAATTTTTGCACCTTTTCTTATGGAACTAAATTCTCTCTAACAACTTATTTTGCTAACAAAAAGAGTAACTGGATTTTTGAGACCTTCGTCGGTAATCAGTTACAAGTCAAATCACACTTGACACTGAACGTCCTCGCCAATAAAGCCGCCACAATTTGAAGAACAGTCAGAGAGAGTCAGACAGAACCACACCCATGCAGCCAGGGGCATCTGCGGACGCAAGTGAAGACTGACACAGCCCAATAAGCCTCGCTGTGTGTGTGTGTGTGTGTGTGTGTGTGTGTGTGTGTGTGTGTGTGTGTGTGTGTGTGTGTGTGTGTGTGTGTGTGTGTGTGTGTGTGTGTGTGTGTTTTCAGGTTGAGCTGTGTACAATTTCTGTCACTGATCTTGATGAATATGGAGGAACACTACGTTTTTTAATCGAATCTAATAAATCAGCATTAAATTCCTCTGCTAAATGAATAACTCCGCTTCCTTGTATTTGTGCGCCTGGTTTTTGATCTAGGAAATATTCTTCGAAAGTGAACCGCTAAATTTGTTTATTGCGAAGTTTATAAACCGACTTTGTTACAACTAATTGTTTATATAAGCGGAACTTTGCCTTAGATCAGGGGTGAATGGCTCTTAAAAGAGCCGTTGTGGTTGATCAAACCATCCGGGAAACTTTACTTTTTCTCGGCCTTCTTGGGCAGCAGAACAGCCTGGATGTTGGGCAACACGCCTCCCTGAGCGATAGTCACTCCGCCCAGCAGCTTGTTGAGCTCCTCGTCGTTGCGGACAGCCAGCTGCAGGTGTCGCGGGATGATCCTCGTCTTCTTGTTGTCGCGCGCAGCGTTTCCAGCCAGCTCCAACACCTCAGCGGTCAGGTATTCCAGCACCGCCGCCAGGTACACCGGAGCTCCGGCACCCACACGCTCGGCGTAGTTTCCCTTTCTCAGCAGCCTGTGAACACGACCCACAGGGAACTGAAGACCAGCCCTGGAAGAGCGACTCTTCGCCTTGGATCGAGGCTTACTGACACCTTTACCACGTCCAGACATCTTCCTGTTTTCTTTGGTTTTGTTTTGTTTTTCTGACGTTAAACGACACTTGCAAAATGACACAGTGCGAGTTTATATATGGACGCGGCTGTTTGCTCATTGGACCGATTGGGCGTAAGTCTGATCGCCCAATCAGAGAAGAGAGGGCAACTCATCCGTTACAGTCCGGATTTTCAAAGTAAAACACAACAACTAAAAATGTATTTTGCTGCATTTTTTTTCATTCTTTTTAAATCAAATTTAATCTACAGAATGTGTAGAAGAGAGACTCTTGACTGTAGACAACAACAACAAAAACGTCTGTCACACACACTCTAAAACATAAAATATATATAAATGATGATGAAGGCCAGATTGATGCAGAATGTTTGTGGCCTAAGATAAAACCGATATTAGAGTGTTAATAAAATCTGATTATAGATATTTCAGACGATAATCTTCATGTAGAATAGAATTTACAGAATACACAGTTTTTGCACTGATCCTTCCCTCCCCATCACCCATAATTAAAAGGATATTTTACAGTTTATAATGAACTTTATTGTCCAAAATAACAAAAACAAATCGATCAAAACATGTTATATCACACCTGAATAAGAAAATGAGTCACACCAACATAGTACATACATAAGCTGCTGTCTATAAAGCTTTCAGATGAGAACAATCTGCATCAGGTTCTGTTAAATTTTTTTTCATATAGGTGTACATCAGACAACATATATGCCAAAACAATAAGATATAGGTCGACTGATATATCTGTCTAGCTCAAACAACAATAAACTTAAATCTAAATTTCAAACACATACAGTGTCAATTCTATTTTTTTCACATGCAAAATCTCAGGTTGACTTTGTTGTTGGTATCAAAATGTTGATTGGTTCAATTTTCAACGTAAATAAATAAAATGAAAAATGATTATTGTGCTGCTTTTCAACCTGCTTTTATTTTGAAGGTTTAACTCAAACCTCCAGTTTATCTATTTATTTCACATCGCATTTCCCTTCGCTTGTACACATTATATATCTAATCTAGTATATCTAACTATTGTAATGTATCTTGGATACCAACTGTTGAAACGTAAATATCAGATCATACACGTAGTGAACATTTATTACCCATCAAAAGTTGTCACTCTGGCCCTGCTCTTACTTGGTACATGATCAAAACCAAAGTTCACTTCGTCTCAGTTTTTGATTTGGAAATTCTTTACCACAACATATCCCACATCTTGAACAATTACATGGATTAATAGAGTTTTAAGCATCAAGATCAAACAGACTTATACTGACAGGGTGAAGTCATGAAAGCAACAGGAAGTAATAGGTGGCAGACACCAAAGCACCAATGTTATCAAATAATCAATTTAGTAAATATCACACAATCAACTGTTTTGTTTGTCTAAATAATAAAACATTTTCAATACAAAGTCATGAAAGCAGCAGGATAAAAGCTCTTAGGTAAAGATGGATGGTCCTTAAAAGGACCTTTGGGTTGTTTTACTGTCTGTGACAGCAGATTTACTTGGAGCTGGTGTATTTAGTCACAGCCTTGGTTCCCTCAGACACGGCGTGCTTGGCCAGCTCACCGGGCAGCAGCAGGCGAACAGCGGTCTGGATCTCCCTGGAGGTGATGGTGGAGCGCTTGTTGTAGTGAGCCAGACGGGAAGCCTCACCAGCGATACGCTCAAAGATGTCGGACACGAAGGAGTTCATGATGCCCATGGCCTTGGAGGAGATACCGGTGTCAGGGTGCACCTGCTTCAGCACCTTGTACACGTAGATGGCATAGCTCTCCCTCCTGCGATGTCTCCTCTTCCTGTTGCCCTTGGTGGCTTTAGGAGCGGCTTTCTTCGCTCCCTTCTTCGGTGCTGACTTCGGCGGATCAGGCATTTTCGCTTTCAGGATAAGATTTCCAGAAAATGATGTCATGCTGCTGCACAAGCTATTAAGTATGTCTCTGATGTAAATTTAACTGTGCGGTTGCTCGTACAGGATTGGCTGAATTGTTTCTTGGCGGAGCCTGCGTCGAAGCAACCCCCCCCCCCGCCCCGCTCTGACTGTCAAACTTCAAACGGTCCTGGCAAGAAGCCCAAAACAGCGCAAGATCTCGCGAGAGTGATCTTTTCAACCCAAACTATGATCGTTCCATGACTTGAACCAATTATTTATTTTTTTATTACACATGTACTGTGAAATAGGAAGCATCATCATGCAGATTCATACAGACGGGGTGAAGTCTTGAAAGCAGCAGGAAACAGAGATGGGCGGGTGAAACGAATGTCACGTGACGAATGACGTCCGAAACTTCAAGCACAAGAGAGCGCTTCATTCCGTTTGACAGTTGAGAAAGTTTTACAGCTAAAAATGTGGTTCACACAGTAAGAAGAGAGTACAACTGAGAATAAGAAAGACATAATCACAAATATGAGAACATTTCCTCGTGATACAAAGTAATAATGCTATAAAGGTAACTCATATGGTGACTGTCACACAAATATCAACCTTTTCATTAAAAAAAGATGAAACTACGCTGCATTTATGCTTTGTGTCATCAAAAAAAAATCCTTTATCGAGGCATTTTAGAATAACATGCAGGCATCTTCGACTTTTATAGCAAAGCTTAATATACCCACAACTAGTATTTTGTGTCAAAATATACATATTGAATATAATACAGTACAGTGAAACAGGATATTCAAATAGAGAGTCGTGATTATACAGGCTAAGATCTAAGAGCTGTTTTTATATTGTTCTCTACAGCCTCAAATCCCACTGTTTCTGCATTTTTAATATTTTTGTAAAATCTTTTGGCATATTACCTTCGTTTTATGTTTAGTGTAGTGTATGCTTGTAAATTTTAGTAGTGTATTATTAATTTCTACACTCATATTTTATTTTTCAATCTTTTTTTCTCTACTGGGGTTTACAACACTACCTGTGATGACTTGCTACTGTAACCTAAGAAAACGTTTAATAAAGTAGTTTCTGAAAGTACAGTCATGAAAGCAGCAGGACAAAAGTTCTTAGGTAAAGATGGATGGTCCTTAAAAGGACCTTTGGGTTGTTTAACTGTCTGTGACAGCGGGTTTACTTGGAGCTGGTGTATTTAGTCACAGCCTTGGTGCCCTCAGACACGGCGTGCTTGGCCAGCTCACCGGGCAGCAGCAGGCGAACAGCGGTCTGAATCTCCCTGGAGGTGATGGTGGAGCGCTTGTTGTAGTGAGCCAGACGGGAAGCCTCACCAGCGATACGCTCAAAGATGTCGGACACGAAGGAGTTCATGATGCCCATGGCCTTGGAGGAGATACCGGTGTCAGGGTGCACCTGCTTCAGCACCTTGTACACGTAGATGGCATAGCTCTCCCTTCTGCGATGTCTCCTCTTCTTGTTGCCCTTGGTGGCTTTTGGAGCGGCTTTCTTCGCCCCCTTCTTCGGTGCTGACTTTCCTGGTTCAGGCATTTTCGCTTCCGGAACTGTATTTCCAAAAAGTGTTAAGTCATGCTGCTACACAAGCTATTAAGTATGTCTCTGATGTAAATTTAACTGTGCGGTTGCTCGTACAGGATTGGCTTAAATCTTTAGGGGCGGAGCCTGCGTCGAAGCAACCGTCTCTTCCGTGTGGTCTGACTGTCAAACCTCAAACGGTCCTGACAAGAAGCCACAACAGCGCAAGATCTCGCGAGAGT
This sequence comes from Lutjanus erythropterus, assembly GCF_056507025.1. Taxonomy (NCBI): domain Eukaryota; kingdom Metazoa; phylum Chordata; class Actinopteri; order Lutjaniformes; family Lutjanidae; genus Lutjanus; species Lutjanus erythropterus. The sequence goes on along the minus strand of NC_139339.1, from coordinate 2,970,227 downwards.
GATCTTTTCAACCCAAGCTATGATCGTCCACTAACTCTAACCAAATATTTACTGTCTCTAAAGTTACTCACAGCTTCACCACCACAGCACCGTTAAATTCTAAAACATAATTAGTTTGCACAATGTGCACAATGAAGAAGCAACGTGTGCAAATCTCGCGAGAGTTTGACAAATCAAAAGTTCCCTCCTGTACATAACCTTTGAAGTTTGATATTCAGATCGCGCGGGCAAAAGACCGTTTAAACCAGGAGGAACATCTTTTGATATGTTGTAAAAAAAAATCAGAGGGAAAGACTGATTAGAAAATATAAAGGAAATAACATATTGCCATATTAACTACTGGTTGCTGTCAGTCAGTGAAGAAAGAAAAAAGAAAGTGGGCCTTCATATACAGGTGATATTACCATGTTTTGTATTATAAAACATTTTACTTTCACAAATGTTTGAACAAATTAGTGATATTTATTATGTCCACACATATATTTATATTTTCTATATTTATTATTATTATTATTATTATTATTATTATTATTATTATTATTATTATTATTATACAGATTATTACAGAATAATGTAAATGCTCTCATGTTTCAGTATCAGTTTCACAGAATAAACAGTTTGTATGTAAACTATCCTGTGCACTTATATTACAGAATGCCAATTTACTGTATGTTTAAAAAAGTAAAATAAATAAATAAATAAGGTTTGCAATGAATCTTGAAATAAATAAATTACACAATAAATATATCAAGGAATATCAATACAAATATATACATTAGTCAGTATAGTTCTACATATAAATATGAATACTTTAATTTATTCCTTTAGATCCCTGAGATAAATAAACGTAGCGTTATGAAATAAAAGTCTCAAGAAATTAATAAATAGATGTGACATTTTGAAGTAAAAGTCCCCTAAAAAAAATATAATAATAATAAAATAAATAAATCCTATTATTTATTAAATAAATTATCCTTCTCGCGACATCTCGTGGCTCTAAGTGAGTAGCGCAGCCTGGAGGACATCTCAACTCTCGCGAGATTTCATCCGTCCAAAGGTTTGTCCCATGGGTTTTCCACTATGGCTTCCACTCAAACTAAACAGCGGTTGGAAAAGCTGGTTTTGAGCCCAGAAACCTGCTTTTTCTTCTGGTAAGTACTGCCGATAAACCTCGTACATCTTTAAATGCTAGATTATGTTCACTCTATGTCATATGAAGCTGTTTTAATAAGTTTATAGTTATTTTTTGAAAGTTTTCAATCGTGTCAACAAACTAACGTTAACGGTTTAAGTGCCAGCAGATTGTCATGGCGTTTGGCTAACACAGACTTTATAAAACAAATAAAATAATAAAATGCTACGTCGACAGCCATTATTCAGTTATCATGAAGCTACCTGTGTCAGACTGAATTTACTGTGTGCTGTTACTTAATGTAATGCACATATATGTGTGTATATATGTGTGTTGTCTAGCTACATAGTATCATTTGTTAGCTATTTGAACCAGTGCCAACTTTATATTTGAAAAGTAACAACAAAATATGCTCATAATTATTTAATATACATGAAACATCTGTATAAATAATGATTAAATATCTTAATTTTTGTAGATATCAAAATATAAATAGTTCTAGCTTACATGGATAATAATACTGTCATATTTATAGTTTTCTGTGTATTTCCTCAGACAGAAATGAAGACCAGACCCTCATGGTGATGATGATGATGATGATGATGATGATGATGATGATGGGGCGAGCAGACATTTGATGTGTCCTGAGGAGGAGGATGAAGATGAGGAGGGTGAAGCTGAGGGTGAACAGCAGCCAGCTGCTGCTTCTGTCCGGAGAAGAAACATCTGGAATCTTCCAGAGAGAAGGAACGCTGCGAGTTGGAAGACAAGAGACAGGTCAGACAGATTCTATTCTATTTATTCTTTTCTATTCTATTCTATTGTGTTCACTGCTCTTGTCCCTTGTCCTCCTTTTTTCCCTTTTATATCTGCTGTCTTTTGTTTAGAGCCAGACAGATATATCAGTCAGCTGATATGGGCCCATCATAGCTATATCAGTCTATATTGGTATCAGCGTATATGTTGTCCAATATGTGCCGATATGAAACCCTTTTTTTAAAATTTCTTTGGACAAAACATGATGTATGTTTACAACATAATTAATGTTTTTATTTTATTTTATTCTAGTTTTATAAGCAGCGTTTATCATTGCAGTATTGACTGATATATATCAATATCACATTTTTTGTGCTTTTTAAATTTTTTTATCTTTTAAATATTGTTATCGGCATAGGAATTAAAAATCTAGTGTCAGTCAGACCCTCCTTTCATTCTTGTTTGATCTGTTTTCCATTGTCTGTTTTTTTTTCTACTCTGTTCTCCTCTTTTTTCCCTCTGTATTCTTCTGTGTTCTCCTCTGTTCTGGTTCATTCTCTTCTACTCTGCTCTGTTCTGTTCTTTTTTTTTTTGTTCCGGTCTGTTTTGTTTTCCTCTGTCTTCTTTTGTGTTCTCTTCTGTTCTCTTTTGTTTTCTTTTGTTGTCCTCCGTTCTCTGTCATTCTGTTCTGCTATGTTGTCTTTTGTTCAGCGATATTCCTGAATGCGTTCTGTTCTCTTCTTTTTTCCCCTCTCTTCTGTTTCGTTCTCTATTGTTGTCCTCTGTTCCTTTTGTTTTCTTCTGTTCACTATTTAGTCTTCCTTGTTCTTCCTGTTCTCGTTTATCCTCTTACGCTCCGTTCCCTGTTGTTCTCTTAATCTGGTCTGTTTTGTTCTCCAGTATCATCTTTTGTCTACTGTTGTGTCTCCTTTGTTCTTTTGTGTTCTCTTCTCTTCAGTTTTGTTCATCCTCTCTTGTTCTCCTTTGTTCTTTTACTTTCTTCTGTCCTGTTCTCTTTCATTCTCCTCTGTTCTGTTCTCTTCTGATCTGTTCTCTTTTGTTCCTTTCTGTTTTTGTTCTTATTTGTTCTGGTCTGATTTATTCTCCTCTGTCCTCTTTTTTTGTCCCCTTCTGTTCCCCTTCAGTCTGTTCTATTTTGTGTTCGTTTTCTTTTTGCTCTCTTTCGTTCTCTTCTGTTCTCTGTTGTTCTCGTGTTCTCCCCTCCCTCTCCGTGCTCTGAGCTCAGCTGCCTTGCTCTCCAGCTCCTCGGCAGCCATCATCTCCTCTCCGTCTGTTTCCATCCTCGTGACTCACCCTGCCTTTACTTCCTGGAACGTCTGTGTGACTGACAAAAGAACATCTGCTGAATGTTTGACTCTATTTTAACAGAACTTAAAAGCTCCTTCTCTCTCAGCTGTAAATATGTGTTCTAACAAGAAGCTTCGTCTGTGTCAGATCTGACTGAGAGGTTCTGTCGGCTCAGAGGAAACCTGCTGTTCATCCTCAAGAAACAGGTGAGAGGCAGAGACAGGAGTGATGCAGCGTGTCGGTGCTTTAAACCCCAGATGTTAAATGTGTGTGTGCGCAGGGTGGTAAGCTGGAGGAGGTGCTGCTGTTGGAGAGATGTGACGTTATGAAGCTTCCAGATGATGACAGACGACTGGCTCTCCGTAAGTAACACACTCCTCTTTTTTTAAACATGCAGTAATGTTGATTGTCACAGCTAAGTGTGTGTGTGTGTGTGTGCGTGTGCGTGTGTTCAGGCTTTGAGAGTGGCGACCCACCCGTCCTCCTTGAGTCCAGCAGCTCTGCAGACTGTGTCTCCTGGCTCGTCGTCCTGAGAGACGCCAACACTGAGATGCTGAGGCGACGCATCACTCACCTCCGCACGCTCATTAACACACACACCACCCGGGACACGCAACAACAACACACACATACTGCTTCACACTGCCCCGGGGGAGATAAAAGTCTGGAAAATGCAGGAGATGCAGGTGAGTGTCTGTTTAATATTTAGAAACATATTAAAACTGTTATTAAAGGGATCGTTCACCCAAAAATTCAGTCATCATCTACTTTTGTTGTCCACAAAACACTGCTGGAGTTTCACAGGAAAACAGTGTTGCAGAATCTCCCAAACAATGGAAGTAAATGGTGACTACTTTTCAAATGTTAAAAAATGTTATTTACACCATGTTTTTTGCCTGAATCTTCACTGTAGATCCTTAACTTGGAGCCACGCTCACATGCACACTGTCTGAACTGTGTGTTTGGTGTGACGGTGTGCAAACAGCATGTCAGGACTTTAGGAGACTTGGATTACACCAGACGAGCAGTATGGAGGATATTTTATGGTTTCTTTCCAGTTGTTTGAAAACTGGTCACCATTCACTTCCCCTGTCTGGGAGATTCTGCAACACTGTTTTCATGTGAAACTCTGGCAGTGTTTTAAGGATGAACAAAATAAACTCGACCTTCAATCGGACCTGTCAGTCAGGTTTTTTTGTGATGGAAGGTTCAAATCCAGGGTCTCACCAGGATCGATGAAGCTGTTTGCCTTTACTTTCCACATCTGTTTTTTTCCCCCTGACATTGCATCAGGCTGCTCTGATCAGTTATTGGAAAGCAACATGTGATTAAATATTTGTAGATCAGAGACAGTCTGCAGACTGGTCTGTCAGGTGTCAGGTTGAGACAAATACCACCTGACTGGCAGGTTTTTGCAGACTGATTAAAAACTAGAAGTTGCACAAATCTGACTTTTGTTTCAAGAACATTTTACAAACCTTCAGTTCTTAATATTTAACATGTTTGTGATGTAATGTTGGTTTCTGACCACAAGGTGGAGACAAACCTGCAGCTAAAGTCTCACCACTGCACCTGACTGTCGGTATGACACACACGCACGCACGCACGCACGGACACACACACACACACACAATATTGAGTTACTGTTATTACATATTATATTTGTAAAATACATGTATTTATATCTTAGTTTTTTACTTACACAGTTATGGAAAGTAAGTACATTTACTGAAGGACTGTACTTTAAGGATAATTTTGCGCTTTTACACTACGTTTCATGACAGTACATATTACAGTACATTATGTTACAGCTTGTTACATTACAATTTGGTATGTTACAATATGTTATGTTACATTACTATACAGTGTGCTACAGTACATTATGGTATGTTACAGTATGTTACACTTTAATATGTTACATTATGATACAGTATGTTACAGGTAGGTAGGTTTAAATATTAATACGTTTTCCACCGCTACACAAACATCTCTCTCTCTCTCTCTCTCTCTCTCTCTCTCTCTCACACCCCCCCAGGTGTGGTTGCCTTGGCAGCAAGAGTCCAGGTTCAAGTTTCTGTCATCGACACACACACTCACACAGTCAGGAAGTACTGCTGTGCTCAGGCAGTGCAGGTACACACACACACACACACACACACACAGATACAGAGCGACAGAAGTATTTTGTAACATCAGGGTGTATTTTAAAGTTTGTATATGTGTGTTTGTCCCAGGGACCGGATGACAGTGTGTTTCTAACATCTGTGTGTTTCCGTGGTGACTACCCCCTCTACCATCACAGCAGGATCAAACTCACCATTTACCACGCAGAGGACCAGACAACACACACCGCAGTGAGTGTATGTGTGTGTGTGTGTGTGTGTGTGTGTGTGTGTGTGTGTGTGTGTGTGTGTGTGTGTGTGTGTGTGTCTGAAAAATAGTGTATATAAGAGGATTAGTGCAAAGGATGTGTACATGTGTAATACCAGTGGTGGTAGCTTTTCACCACACACACACACTCTCAATTCAAAAGTTAATCTCCACACACACACACGCAGAGAAAGAGGGAGAGAGAGAGAGGGAGAGAGAGAGAGAGAGAGAGGGTAAAATGAGGACAGCCACAGAGACAGCGTGAGATTTTTAGATAGATCGATATTTCCGTTTTTTCATCTCTTTTCTATCGCTTTTTTCTGCCAAACTCGACCCCAACCGACCTGCCAGGCGCTTCGCTAATCTGCATATTTCCCATGATGCCGGAGGGGTTTTAATCCTGTCGGCCATGACGAAAAAGGAGGAGGAGGCGGAGGAGGAGTAGGAGGAGGAAAAGGTGATGGAGGGAGCAGAGAGACACTCAGCCGGTGTGTGTTAGTCGTCTCAGCTAGAGAGGAGATGACCGGAGCGGGATTTTTCATGGATTATTTTGTTTGGATTTCTCCTTTTCCGCGGCCTTCGGACGCTCCCACTCTTCTTCTTCTTCTTCTTCGTCTCTCTTGTATTTTCTCTGCGTTTTTACTGTCTGTAAATCCGTCATGTGGCAGGAAGAGAGCGAGAGAAATCGTCTTTTAGCTGCAGCTGCTGACAGATTTCACTTCACAGTCAGTCAGTTATTTCACCCTCTTATGCAAAATCCAATAGCACAATAAGCTTTAATTTCAATGGTGCATTCGGGCACAGGTGGGGAACTTTATAGCTTTAATTAATTTTTTTTAATTGATAGTTTTATATTTAGTCATTCCTCAGTCAGGCAGTTCCAGATTCAAATAATAATTTTGACAGTTTTATTCTGTTTTATAATCAAACATTATCTGTTCAGATTTGAGAACTTTGCCTTCTTCTTTTTGATGAAAATAATCTTAAATTTCTCCAGAAAAGTACTGTTTTGGTATTTGTAGGGGAATTATAGCTTCCTTTCTGCAACAGTACTGAAAAACATTAAAACAGAGTATTTTATAGTTTTATTTTATAGTCCTTCTTTTAAGAAGTTAGGTGACGTATTTAACAGTTTTCTGTTATAATCTAATTGCATATTCCTGCAGGGTTGGGAAAGACGAACATAAAAAGCAGCCAGCAGTAAAAGGAGGGCAAAGATCAGTGGTCGCATCACCTGACAATGTGATGTCAAAGTACAAGATGTAATCTTGTGAATGAATTTAAAAGCATAGATGCACTTTATAGGATGATTTTTTATGCCTGTTATACTATTTGGCACTTTAGCTTGCAAGTTGAGTATCTGTTTTACTTTTAATATAATTAAATATAAAGATACATACACTTGAGTATCAAAATATTTTGTTTTGTGATACTCAATCGATTCTCAAAAAGGCTATCGATTTTTTATGAATTGTTTGCATGCAAAGACTCGTGTGAAGTGTTGAAATTTATCTTCAGCCGTTTAGCTTTTCCACTCGAACCTAACATCTTTACTTTGCTCAGATTGCACAAAGTTTAGTGCTTTGATGTTTGATAATACAGGGAGAGTGATAAATACAAATGCAGGCCCCACTTTTCTAAATGCATAAAAAAGTAAACCTATTTAAGCTTGGACTTTATGCAGATGAAGGCATGTTCTTTATGTTAGTTTTCCTAAAATCAGCTAAAAGAAAGTGCAGTATATCACAATTGATTGAATCATGACCCCTGTATCGTGATACAGGTTTTATATCTTACAGTAATTCTTTATAATGTCTTATGTGAAGCACTTTACGTTGCAAATCGTTCAAAATTTGCTGTATAAGAAAAAAAGAGCCTACTTTTATTTGTAGGATGAACTTTGAGTCTGAGCTTTTATGCGTAAGTTTATTTTTGGCTGAAGAAGTGGAACATCAGCTGCTTATTAAAGTCTGCAGCTGAAAGCAGGAGGAAAAGAGGAAATACAAACGAACAGGAAGTAAACAGGAAGGAAGAAGTTCTTTTTCTTTTTTCTTTTTGTCTATTATTGAAACTGCAACGATGCAGAGAGCGATGATGGCATGCACGAAATGTTTCTGTCCACCGGCAGGAGAGAACAGCTCCTCTGCTGGACAGGTAGGGAAGTAGAGTGTGTTTTGTGTGTGTGTGTGTGTGTGTGTGTGTGTGTGTGTGTGGAGGTTTGATGAGGATTAGCTTGTAATCTTAAAATCCTCTTGTTTTGCCCAAGAACCCAATGAGACAGATTAGCTCACTGTGACTGTGTGCATGTGTGTGTTGTTGCTAAAGCTTCAGCTGCAAACAAGGAAATGTGGTAACTGTGTGTGTGTGTGTGTGTGTGTGTGTGTGTGTGTGTGTGTGTGTGTGTGTGTGTGTGTGTTGAGTGAACAGCTCAATATCCTGTTTGTTTGTTTCCTTCTGTCTTTCTGTCTGCATGGTGGTGGTTCTTCACCCCAACACGACTGCTGAGACGTTTCACAGAGCAGAATGAATTCCCTCCAGGCTGAAGTGGCTGTTCATGATGAAACAATTAGCTGATTAAAGCTGATGACACACCAATCAATCACCAATCAATCACTCTCCAACAACAGGGAAGCAGGGAACAGTCTCAGTGTGTCTCTGTGATCAAACAAATCCAAAACAAGTCAGTGTGTAAAATGAAAGTAAAGTAGAACTGCAGCGATTAATCGATTTGCAGCCAACTATTAAATTAATAGCAAACTTAGAGAATCAATGAATCAGTTTGTCATATTTTAACAGAAAAAGAAGCCAAAGTTCTCTGATTCCATTATCTTAAATGTGAATATTCTCTACTGACTGAATGTCCTTGGGTTGTGGACAAAACAAGACATTTGAGGACGTCATCTTGGCCTTGTCACCATCATTTTGCTATTTTATAGACGATCATCTATGAAAATAATTGGCAGATCAGTCAAGAATGAAAATAATGGTTAGTTGCAGCCCTAAAATCAAGAAATATGTCCATCAAAGTTTCCCAGATCTCAAGTTGATCCCTGTTTTCTTCAACCAGCAGTTCAGGACACAACACATTCCTAGAAAAGTGGTAAATATTCAAATTTGCGGAGCTGGAATCAATAATTTCTTGGGAGTTTAAAAAGCACTCCTAAAAAAAACTCCTCAGAGTGATTTTCTGTCACTGTGGCTCGTCTATAAAATGCTTCTTGGACTTAATTGAAGACATCAGCAGTAGTTATCTTAAAATCTCTTAAATATTCATCTTGAAAACCTCAATTAGTATCCTGTGGTTTGACAGGAATAGAACAGAATAGACACATTAGAAAATAAAAGAATGAAAGAGACCACACTACTAAAATATCAGAGACAAGAGGACAAATTTAATTTGTGTTTTATCTCAGTTTACTGTTCGTGAGAGTGTGTGAATCTGTTGGCGTGTGTGTGTGTTTGTTGGATGAATTCAGTGCTTTTCACTCGTCAAGGTAATCCTCTGAGCTTCTGATTATCGTCATAGCAACAGAGTGATTTTAATGCCAATGCTGTGCAGATATTTGGTACGTGGCCCTGACCCGGTGGTGATGAATTTGTGTGTGCGTGTGCGTCAGAAAGAATGGGCCATTTATTAATTAATATCACAAAACATTAGGAGGAAGATTAAATCCGTGTGACAGACCTTTATGTAACCTGCAGCGGGACTCATCCTGCACGTCGTTCAGGGCCGTTTGGGAAACGTGTTCTGTTTGATTAAAGGTGTTTTCATCGTGATGAAGTACAAACAAGAGAACGGGCTTCTCACTAATAATTATGACCAATTATAAAGCCCTGGTCAAACAAAGAAGCTCACACACACGTGTTTAAATCGTGTTTATCAGATGAGGAACTGAGGCTCTAATCAGTAGAAACCATCCTTCAACCAAAGGGAAGAAGTTGAGGCCGGGGGGAAATCCTGAGTGTATTTGGTGAGGTAGTTCTTCACCACATCTGGCATCTTCAAAAACCTATTTAAACAAAATACATCCGCATCCACATACATACAGCCGCTATTGAGAAAAGTGGGAGTGAGAACAAAAGTATTTTTTGAATATTTGAATAAGGGACCTGCTGTGGGGTCAGTCGACTGGACACCGTTTATAAAACAGACCTACGATCAGTTTTGTCTCAGAAAACTAGGAGTGGGTGAAAAAAAAATATCCCTTTAAGTGTCATGATTAGTTTTATTATAATTTCTGAATAGATGTTTTGATTGCTGAATCTATTTTTTAATAAATTAACTAGTGCTTTGTCCATTAGCTCAATACTAGACCAACGTTAATTGTCATGTTTAATCCAGGGCTACAACATCTATTAGAGGTCAGAGATTGGTGAATAATGTCCATCCCTGTCTTTTAAAGTCCAAGGTTATGTCTTTAAATGTTTAAGACACAAATCTATACAGTTTGAAATGACAATAAACTCAAAAAAGCAACAAATCTCCATATTTGAGAGGTTGAAAACTGCTTTTTCTGCCATTTTGTATGAAAAATTACTTCGGTCAATTGATTATCAAAGTAGTTTATTTCTTTCTTACCACTTGGGCAAGTGACTTGCCAGGTTTACTTGCCCTGAGCAAATGGGGCAAATTATTATTGAGCCCTGATTTTGATTATATAAGGAGAAATCACTGATTATAAGGCATGCTACATCAATTTTACTTTAATTTTAGATTTATAGATCCCAGGTACTTAAGTTTAAAAAAGGCTTCTTAAAACCTGTGTTATGCTCAGTATCTTTTATGAATTAAAACCAAGCCCACAGACAGAAATTAAATTAAAGACTAAGTTCAAGGAACTTTTATTCCAAAGAAAACAGAATTGTAAAAACTTTCTGTGCATCTGTATACAGCTATTTTTTCCCGTTATTATGAACTAGATTTAGGCTGGATTACAGCAGCAAAAGTTTAAGAAAAACTTTTAAAACATTAAAACATGACTCTGTCTTTCTCAGAGGAGCTTCCTGGGTTTCACCTCCTTCTCCATCAGAGATCTGCTCAGGTCCAAGGAGCCTCACATCTCACTGAGCCTCAGGTAAACAACACACGTCATATTTCTTTCAGTTTCTACTCTTAATTTCACAGTGAAAACGGCTCCAAACACTTTCTTACTCTTCAATAAAACCACTACCACTTATGTCAACATAACTTTTAAAAACTCTCCCTCAACCTTTTGTAAAAAAAATACCCACAATGCATCTCTGCACACCCACTTTAAGGCCTCTTTAAGTTCCACTGTGCTCTCCTTTAACCACCATACATGTTGTCTGTGCTTCTTCCCCATTTATTCTTAAAAGAAAACATCCTTTGAAGTGACATGAATGAAATTACCTCATAAATACTTCACAGACGCCTTGGAGTTGTCATCTGATTGGCTGTTGCTTGGATACCTGTAGCCAGATGAGGAAGTGAGAGGAGTGTGAGGCTCCACCTCTGCACAGAGTAGAAAGAAACGATCTCTTCCTGTTTTTATATCACAACATCTTCAGAGAGGCAAACGCAGAGTGATAGACTGAGAGAAAGAGAGAGTTTAGAGAGACAGTCAGGAAGAGAAAGAGTGAGAGACATAGACAGAGTGGCTCAGAGAGAGAGAGAGAGAGAGAGTTCCAGGTGTAAACAGTGTACAGTAGGTGTGTCTATGGTGACACGTTGCATCCAGGTGTGTCTGATTACTGGCACAGGTTGGCTGAGTTACAGAGCTTCATGCTACTACTTGTTTTTTCACAGTTACAGAGGAGAGTTAGCTTTTTTCTCCAGTGAACTTTTTTTTTTTGTTTGTTTGTTTTGTTAATTAGCTTTGATAACATCACATAACCAAGTTAGATCAGTAAGATGTCTTATCATCTGATTTGTATTTCTTAGTGGGTTAGATTTGTGTTTTCTTTTTATAGAAAAAAAATGTCAGGTTGCTAATTTGGTTATCTTGTTTCTAGTTAACTTAGTCCTCCCAGCTATTGTTTCTGAAAGCTTTCTGTGTTTTGTTAGTTTTTACTTGTTTGTCCTGTTAGTGACTTTGTTTCCAGTTAGTTTTTTCTGTTGATTTGTTTGTTGATTTAATTTTGTCCTGCTAGTTACTTTGTTTCTGTTCTGAGCTGCTAGCTAACTTGTTTCTAGCTAACTTTGTCATGACATTTATCATGTTTGTAATTAATTTTGTCCTGCTAGTTATTTTGTCTCCAGTCAACATTGTATTGCTAGTTGTCTTGTTTCTAGCTAAGTTGGTCCTGCTGCTTATTTCGTTTTTAGCTAACTTTGTCCTGCTAGTTATCTTGTTTCTGTTAATTTTGTCTTGCTAATTATTTTGTTCCATGCTAACTTTGTCTTGGTAGATATTTTGTCTCTAGCCTACTTTGTTATGCTAGTTATCTTGTTTCTATTAATTTTGTCTTGCTAATTATTTTGTTCCATGCTAACTTTGTCTTGGTAGATATTTTGTCTCTAGCTTACTTTGTTATGCTAGTTATCTTGTTTCTAGTTATTGTTGTCTCGTTCGCTATCGTGCTTCTAGTAAACTTTGTCTTGCTAGTTATCTCGTTTCTGTTAACTTTGTCTTGTTGGCTGTGTTGTTTCTAGCTAACTTTGTCCTGCTTGTCGTTTTGTTTCCAGTTAGCTTACCGTGTTATTTCTTTGTTTCTACTTGTATCTGGCTATATCTTGTTTCTAGTTAGCTGGATACTCATAACAGTAACAGCTGGCTAAATTTTGTCCCACTCTGTATTCTTCTCTGCAATTTGTCTCTTAAAAAGTTGCACAAGCTATCTAGCTTTGTAATATTTTATGTAGTTTATCAACTTTTTGTGTTAGCAATAGCTCCCTCTAGATGTCTCTTCACCTGCTAAGTAAAGTAGCAATCTGAGGTAGCTTATTTTGTCTTAGATAGACTAATTAGCTTGGTAATTCTAGTTTTATTTTAGCTTAATATTAATTAGTTCTTTTCTCTAAAAAGTTTTTTATATCAATAAAAGGGGGGATATGTTTAAACTGCACTTATCAGTGATGTTTCTAAACATCAGATATCTTATTTTGTCCTTCCTGTCTTTTAATCAGGACGATGGATGGAGTGAACGAGGTCGGGGAGGTGAAGGTGTCCCGGCTGCAGATGGAGGGAGAGAACGAGGATAAAACTCCTCCAGAACACAAGGTAGAGGAGAAAACGCTGCCTCTCTTCAGTTCCCTTCAGCCTCAGCTGAGGTGTCACAGTTCGACGCTCTGTGGTTTCTGTTCAGTCAGTTTCAGGTTATGAGTAGATTAATTTGTCGTGACTCTGTGCAGCACAGAGGGGGAAGACGGGGGAGGAGGACTGAGAAAAGGAAGGAGTAATTCTTTCCATTTCACCTTCTTTCTGCTGTCTTCCTGTCCCCCAGTGTCCTGCGCTGTGTGACAGTCTTCACACTTCTGTCCACGACAAAGAAAACAGCCCGATGATGAGAGCTGGTGAGACACAAACAGACACACACACGGGATTTATCACACAGTTTACATACTACACTGATGTGTAAATGTCTGTATACCTTTACATTACCTGTGTGTGTGTGTGTGTGTGTGTGTGTGTGTGTGCAGTGTTGTGTGCTCAGGTGTCGAAGGTGTACAGGTTTCAGACGGAGGATCAAAGATGGCTGCTGGTCCGGGAACAGATGTCCGAGACGCCGCTCTCCTTCTCTTTACCCAAACAGCTACTGAGCGCACTCATACACGAGCACACACGCAGGTGTTTGTTTGTTTGTTTGTTTGTTTGTGATGAGTCAGAATCTGATCTAACAGGATGTTTCTGTGGCGTCTGCAGGAAAACTGTTCAACTTTCTAGGTGAGTTTCAACTGAAACAGTGACTGTGTCTTTTTTTTCAGGGTCCAGGAAGTTAAGGATCTCGGTGACCTTTCACCCCACTGGGATGGGCTCCGCCATGATGTCATCAACCACTGTCACCACCTGATTGGCTGTTACCAGGAAACGCTCTCTGAGCTCAACAAACTGACAGGTGAAGTCAGTAAAGTGATGGCAGGGGTGGAACTGTTTGATGTGGTGTTTTTTTTAATGTTTCATGTTGGTTATTTGTTTCAGCTTTTGTTTTCTTTGTCACCTGCTCGAGCCGAACATCAAATCACAGGAGGTGCAGCATTTGTTAGAAATGTGTGTCAAAATATCATTTTAAATTAAATCTAGTCATGCTGCAGAGATGTCCTACACATCATATTCTGTAGGCTGAAGAAAACATCTTTGTTTGGTGCAGATCCAAGAAAAAATCTCACTGTAATCATTTTAATGTTTTTCAATGAAAACAAGAATAATTGTCGTTTATTATTTCAGTACCAGAATACTGTCCATTCTGTCGGTGAAGTCTAGAAAACTTGCTTGATTAAAATTATTTCCTGCTATTCAAGTTAGAAAAACGCTAAACGGAAAGTTAGGAGGCTCGGCTGGTGCAAGTCTCTTGTCTGCATGCTCTGTGGGCGCTGTGGTCTGACCTGGTTAGCCAACCGACTTCACAACTTGAGTGACTCATGCAAACTCAGTTCAGTGAAAACAGAGTCGAACTTCCCATCTACAATATAGTATAAGAAAAGAAGAAGAAAAAAAAAAACTACTGCAGAAGTCACAAATCATGAATATAAAATAAAACCATGTAAAATAAATAAAAAAAATATATAGAATATTTGTGTTTTAAAGATTTTAAAGAGAAGTTATTCCTTTATTAGACCCACAGTGGTGAAATTTACAGCAGCAAAGTGAATAGTGAAAATATAAAGATGCATCAGTAGAAAATAAGCAAGAAGAACTACAAAAAATATATGAACAATTTAAACAAAGGAATATGAAAATAAATAGTAGGAACACTATGAACAGGGGAAAAACAGTATAAACGATATAAGGAGACGGGAAAAGAGCTGTAAATCGTATAGACGATGTGCAAAAATAATAATCCAAAGACTTTTGTAATATATTTATTATCTTTTTGAGAGTTAGATGCAAAGATTAATGTCACTCCCAGGTCTCTACGTTAAATATGAAGCTGGAGCTGGTTAGCTTAGCTTAGCTTAGAAAATGCTAGTCTTGCTCCATCTGAAGTTAACAAAATCCACCATCTCACTGATTAACACGTCATATCTCATTTCTTTAACCAGCAGAAACTCCAGGAAGTCGAGCCCAAAATGTGGAACATGTCGTGGGAAAATTATTTCTCCACGGACGCTAGTTGTGTTACTTGACATTATTTGTGTTTCCTTTCGAACAGCGTCGTCCTGTTTCAAGTCGAGCTGCAGCAAATCAGAAAAACACCTTCAGTTTGTTCCAACCAACCTGCACTCACAGAGGATGGAGGTCACAGATCCCGACAGCACAGGTACATTTACCTTCGATTCTTCTTTATTCGCTTCTTTACACTTTTTATTTACTGTCCCTCGTTTATTTTACTCAGTTTTTCACTTGTATTATCTGTCTCTCTGCAGGTGTTTGGTACGAGGTGATAACATTCGGCGCTCCGTCTGATCACCATCGGTCCTTCAAACATGGAGGACTGAAGAAGCTGCTGAGCAAACACACGAACCACACAGACAGGTGTGTGTGTGTGTCTCATTCATACCTCCATTTATTCTCTGTATCTTTTCTCTTCATCCTCTCGTCCTCTCATCCATCTCTTCATATTGTTGCCTGTGGATTAATCTCCATAATCTCTGCTCGGTCAGGATTAGTGACGCTCTGCTGTGGATCAACCCAGAAGTATGTTCCCGTTCTGTTGAATTATTATTTGGACTTTTTAGGATCTTTAGACTCATTTTAAAAAAAAACATGCGTGGGTTGGATCCTCCAGATTTTAGGCATGTCTAGTTTTATCACTTTTAAAGTGGTTTACCGCTCAAAATCTTTGTTCCTAAGTCAAAAGATCAATGTGAGAAAGGCTGTTTTCATGCCGTTAAAGTTGAATTTATATATTTTCAGAAGCTAAATGACGAGTCTGCAGCTGAAACAAAGCTCTAGTTTGATCTGAGTTTGATTCTTGTAGACTGAACAGGTGAACTCGGCTTCGCCTGCAGCTGCTCGACAGTGTTTTCACAAGTTTTAGCTTCATTTTCAGATTCCTGCTGTACAGCTTTAACATTTGTGATGAAGCTTTCCAACTGTTCCAAGCAGATGTCACTTTTATCACTATATTATACTGTTGTACAAATAATTATCCTCTATTGCAGGAATAGTTTGACATTTAGAGAAAATAACTCATTCAGAATCAGGTGTTTTACCCATTAAGTTTTCAAGGACTTTTCTTTGATATTTTGGTGCATAATAGTCAAAATAAACTAAGAAGTGTAGAACAAAGCCCTGTTTTCACAGAGATAGTCCTGGCTTTTTGCTTTCTCAAGATAACAGCATTAAAAAAATGTTTACATGTACAAATATTCTCATATTTTAGAGTAATTTAGAGTTTAGTTTCATTTTCGTCTTCCTCACCTTGTCCCTCGTTCTCTGCAGCTCCGTGTCTTACTCTCAGGAAGAGAGCTCCAGAGCAAAGGAGGTGCTGGCCAGCGTGGCCCAGCTGCAGCCTCTGGTCTTCGGCCTCGCTGAGGAGCTGCTGTCCGTCTCTCTGGAGCTGAACGCCGCCCGGCTGCAGGAGGTCCTGGACAGTCTGACTCAGCAGGTGAGGAGGGAACGTAAACACAGATAACAGAATACTGGAGTCAGAATTTTTTTTATTGAATTTTATCTATGTTTAACATTTATTTAATCACATGTGTCCTGACCAAAACAGGCACCATGAGATAAACATAAAACAATGTAATAGAACAAGATTTCAAAACAGTCTTCAGTGTTTAAGACATCCACAACCAGACTTAAGTTAGCTAACTCACTTATAATGGCTTGTCAGAGAAGCTCTAATTTCTCCTTTAAGAAAAAGACGTCATAAAACTCAGTTGGACAGAGAGTCTGTCCCTGAAAGTTTTTCTCAGTCCATCTCAAAAAGTTTAGGCTAAGCTAAGTTTAAAGTCATTCTGCATCGCAGTTTAAAATTGATCCTTGTTGGTGCAGTCCAGCCTTCAGGAGCTAAAAGTGAAACCTTGAGTCTTCGGACACAGAGATCTGAAAATCAGACGCCTTAATGATGATTGTTCTCACTCAGACTGAACAGTTTGTTCACGCTCTCAAAGACGAGCTGGTGAAAAGCGCCCTGCTGGCGATCCACAGCCAGTGTTCGGCCAACAGCAGCCACGTCCACAGCAACGGGCTGCTCTGTGACATCACACCAGCTGATCAGGAGGACGACACCTCGCCATGGCAACAGGAAGCCGGCCGGCGGGACGCGGAGTACGACGAGGAGGAATGGGCAAGTTGGAGTTTGTTTGTGAGATCTTTTTTTTTTTTTTTTTATTGTGTCATATGTGTGTTTATAAGTGTGTGTGTTTGTGTAGGACAGAGCGTGGGCGAATGTCGCCATGAGCCTCAACTGCATCATTGCCATGGGCGACCGGCTGCAGGGGCGGGAGGAACGCCCACAGGAACTGACATCATCAGAGCAGCAGGAAGCAACTGGGGACACAAACTCTCAGAACACAGGTGAGACGTTATTTTATGTTTCTGCTGCTGATGCATGTTTATAATATTTTAAGTGTTACTATAAAACATAAAAATATAGAATTTAAATATAAAGTAATGCAATATTTAACATAAAAATAGAAAATATTAATGTAAATATAATCTAAATTTAGGTTTTGAACTTGTCTTTATCCTCCAGCTTCGTCATCCTCGTCCTCCTCTGCGTCCTCCTGGCAGGAGCAGCTGCTCCCCCTGGTGGTCACTCTCAGGGACTGCGTGCGCGAGGCGGTGGGGAAGGCTCGAGCCGCCATGACCTTCGTGGTCCTGCAGGGGGCGGTGGCCTCGACCTTCGCTCAGGGACCCGCACACATCGTTCAGAGACGCCACGCCGTCTTCAGCCAGGCGGTGAGGGAGAAACAGAGAGAGAGAGAGAATCAGTCTGAAGTCATCTTTTATTATAAATGATTATTAGCTGCTGCTTTTCAGAAAATAAAAAGACGATACAGAAATCAATGTGAAAATATCCACAATCTAAAAAAATTCAAAGTCAGTGTAATTTTAGTGTCAAAGCTAATCTCAGTTTTTCTGATGTTAATTTGGTAGCTTAGATTGAAAAATATATTAAAGAAAATGTTATATTATCAGTGGATTCAGAGAGATCGCAGCAGCTCTGCAGCTGCAGAAACAAACACAACTTCAAGTGAATTGTTTGGTCTCACATCAGGCACAATAACTTTTTAAGAGAATTAAAATGCGCTTATGAAATAAGATAGGAAATTTTGTTTCACGTTGCAGCAGCACAAGGACAGAAATAATTACAGATAAACAGAGAAAAGTGAATAAATAAATAATTAGAAGTATATAAAGTGAAAATTAGATTAAAGATAAAAATGGAAATGATACAAGAGCAATTAAGCTGTAAATGAAATATCAAGCAGTACATGTTTTTGATCAAAAATAAAGTGGTGTGATTTAATGTTGACTCTCTGTCTGTCTGTCAGCTGTCAGCAGTAGTTTGTGGTTTCATGTTGAAGCTGTTCGGAGGTCTGGAGGATCCACAGTTCCTGCAGCAGCTTCACTCTGTTGGAGTTCTGGCTCAGTTTGAAAGCCTGCTCAGCACCTACGGTACACGCACACACACACACACACACACACACACACACACACACAGATACAAACACGCTGCCCTGCTGTATGTACTGTAGGGCTGCACAATTAATCGCAATATAATCAGTCAAAATAATGGCAATATGACTTTTTTACCTTATCGTGCAGCCTTAATATACTCTGTGTAGACGTACATGTTGTGTGTGTGTGTGTCAGGTGATGAGGTGGGGATGCTGGAGGACATGGAAGTGGCTGTGGCAGACCTGAGCGGTGTTGCGTTCACTGTCACCGAGGCTAAAACAGAGCAGCTGGACGACCTGCTGCCGACTCTCAGAGGAGCATGGTGGGAAAAACACACGTCGACTTAGGTCTTACTTACACATTAACTTTACCTTTATCTTAACTACTGACCCAAAAATCAGCCTTTTCTCAACTCTTGTCAACAAATTTCGTCTCACTTCAGGGGCGGTTTTGTCGTCGAGGTCCCGTTGCCTCCGGAGACATTTGGGTTGTTGCCGCGGGAACTAAAAGAGGGGTGTTTGATACGAGTTCATCCTGTCCTCTTCAACATCGGAATCAACCAGCAGCAGAGTCTGGCTGAGAGGTACACACACACACACACACGCACACACACACACACACACACACACACACACACACACAGACTCACACACTGACATAGAACCACATCTCCAAAAAAGTTGGGACGTTGTGTATTTCAGCAAGACGATGCCAAGACTCATTGTCCACGTGTTCCTCCATTGTGGAGTTTGAATATTACAAATCTTCACTGTATCCGATTGAATATAGGTTGAAAATCATTTTGTAAATCTTTGCATACTGTGTGTGTTTACGTTTGTATCAGACTATTTTATAGAAATGTGATGTTTGTTTCAGGTTTGGCGACAGCTCGCTGCAGGAGAGAATGAACCAGCAGAGCTGTGAGCGTCTGAAAGCTTACTGCTGCACACTGAGACACACACTGCCTGACATGAGTAAGACTCTCTGACTGTGTTCAGTTAAACACTGTTTTTTTTTTGTTTTTGTTTTTGCATGTTTAGGTTTGTTACCTTACTGCAGAAGTCAGCGACCTGCAGCTCCGGAGCTTCATGCAGCTCTTTTGCTCCTCTGCAGTGGCTCCCTGTGGCTTTGACAAAAAAAAAATATGTAAAAATGAATAACAATCATTGTAATTTTCACTTATCAGCAGCCTAAAGTTATTCTTACATTTGCCAACTGTAACAACAACAACGAGGAGATTTTACTGCAGTCGACTTCTGACAGAAACTACAATCAAACTGAACCAGTCTTTCTCTCTCCTGTCTGTCTCTGTCCTGTCTGTCTCTCAGCTGGTATCCAGTCTCTATCGGACCTGTTGTCGTCTCTCGATCGTAGTGTAGAAACCAAGAAGAGGAAGAATGTGGAGGTTTTATGGATCGCTGCTACGGTGAGACGAGTCGACAGTCTGTGACATAAGATCGAGAAAATTAGGGACAATGTTGGATAATGAAGCAGAAATGCATAAAAAAAAATAAGAAGATACAGGAATAAATATTTGGTGGAAATGCAAAGAGAAAATAATGCAAAATTAAATACATAAATACAATTTAAATTGAATAAATGAATTAATAAAATGGGAAAGTGGATTCTCTGAAGTATCACCATACTTTTAAAAAAAAAAAAAAGAAAGATTCTTGCATCACTTTTTATATATATTTATAAATAAATAGCACTTAGTGTGTTAGCTTAATAATGACATATAATGATTAACGTTCATCTGGTGGACTCAAACACGACTAAATGACTGATAATGTTGCACAGTAACTGTTAAGTTCATCACATCAGCTTCTAAAGTGATGATATATCAGGGTTGTGACGCCCCCAGGTGGACAAAAACATCAGCTGCAGTTAAAAATCTCCCCAAACAAAACATTTGATGTGTCTGTTCAGGTGTGTCGTAAGGCGAACGGCGTGCGTCTGACGAGCTGTAAGAGTGCGAAGGACCGCACGGCGATGTCTGTGACGCTGGAGCAGTGTGTGTTACTGAGGGAGCGACACACACTCAGCCAGCAGCACTTCAGCACCGCACTGGACTGCATGAGGAGGTTCGTTTTAACTACAGAAAACACACACACACACACACACACACACACACACAGACCGTCCCCGTCCTCCCTTCTTCCTCCTCTGTCCTGTTCTTCCTTCTCTCTTCCTTTCCTTTCCTTTGTCCTTGTTTCCTTTCCTCTTATTTTTATGTTGCAGTTTAATTTTCTTTTGTTTTCTCTTCTTTTTCTTTTTCTTTCATCCATCATTATGTTTCTCTTCTTCCTGTCTCTTCATCACACACACTCCTCCTCCTCCTCCAGGTCTCGTCTGTCCTGGGGACAGATGCTGGGCTGTTACGCCCAGTCAGGGTTCACTGTCAGCGGGTCAGACCCGGGCGGCGAGCGTCCCTCGGGGCTCCCGCTCTGTTTGGCCCCTAAAGCTCCCAGAAGGCACCTGTACCCGGTGGTCTTCCTCCTGGTCACGTCTCACCTGCTCGTCCTCTGGCTCATCCTCAGCCTGGTCATACTGCTGGCCAAATACCAGTAGACCTGCACAGACTGGGAGCACTGGGCACAGAGTGGACTAGATGGACGATACTGGTGTCTGTCTTTCACATTTTCTTATTCTTATCTTGCACATAACAAAGGAAGGAACGGCTGGAAAAACTTAAAAACACTTAGAGCTGCAACGATTAATCAATTATCAATTGGCTGTTGAATTAATCTACATCTATTTTGATAATCAATTAATAGTTTTGAGTCATTTTTGTTTTTTAAAAAAAGTAAAAATTATTTTAAGCTTCTTAAATGTGAATATTTCCTGGTTTCTTTTATCCTCTGACAGTAAACTGAATATCTTTGAGCTTTGGACAAAATAAGACACTTGAGGACGTCATCTTGGACTTTGATCAACATTTTTCAAATTTGTTAATGTGACAAATTCTCTTATATCATTTGTATGAGCCGATAAAGAACAAATCTGTTTGTTTCTTTACTGCTGTGGGAAATATTGTTGCACTAATTTAATATTGATTGTGTCTGTGTGTATAATGTTGGTGTGTGTGTTCATGGCAACTAAACAGACGGCTTTTTAATGACAAACACTAGTAAATTACTCATTGGTCGGTGTGTGTGTGTGTGTGTGTGTGTGTGTGCAGGGACGGTTGCAGGATGGAGAACGTGCAGAAGAACATCGGCAGCAGGAAGTTCGCCTTCAGCGGCGTTCAGCTCCTCACCTTCCCCAAACTGTACCGACCTCCAGACGGCAGCTTCGGATAGAAACACTGACACTACGTTTTTAGTTCCTGTACAGATTTTATTTTATTTTGTATCATGAGATTGTTATTTTATCCTGTAAAATGTGTGTTGTGTTCTATACATATGTACATTTTATTTTTATGTCCTGTAATGTTCACTGTGAATGCAGGTGTTTGATTTACAAACATGTTTCTGCAATAAATGAATCTTAATTTATTTCTGTCACATTTCAGATTATTTAAAACAAATGGATGATGATACACGGCACATACATGTAGTACAACACTCAGCACAAGAGAAAATATAAATATAAAATATAAAATCAGTTCAATCAGCTGCAGCATTAAACTGATAAACACATTAATGCATCAATAATCAAAATCCAGTAATATATATGATTCTGAAATGAGTGCTTTTACTTTTGGTACTTAAAGTCTATTTTTCATATAATTTTTTATTTTGTTAATAGTCTGTAAAGCAGGTTTTGATATTTGATATTGATTTGAAACAATATATGAAAAATAACAAAAATTACAAATAGGCCTATAGAAATGTATAAATATATATAAATAATGTAGAAATAAAAAAACAGAAAACTTTTTTAAAATGCCCCCCAAATGTTTTTTTTTCCACATATATATTTATTGTTCAAGTTGAGCTATTTGATCCATCTTGTGACATTTTTATATTACTGTGTCATATATGTCACCTTCAGTCATTCTCTGCAAATAAACAATAAAAGAGATAAAATGTATGAAAAGGTATGAATGTGCACAGTATGGACAGAATAATACATTACTAAAATAAAAAATCTAAAACAAGGAATTTAAATACGCACAAGTATATATGAAATGTAATGTAATATATTGTATGTGCATAGTAGTACCAATAAACAAGGTATATTTAAAAATAAAAAATAAAAAGATATATTATAGATATATTTATGTATTTAATTTGTGGAAAGTTGTTTTAAATATACATTTCCATGATATTAGTTGAATACAGATACCTTATATGTAGTTGAGTACAGCTTTATATCTTGTTCTTATTAATAAAAACTTATATTTAAAATATATTTACACATTTAATTAGTGGAAAGATGTTTCAAATATAAGTTTCCATTACAATAGTTGAGTACAGATTTGTATCTTGTGCTGCTTGCATTCGTCCAGCAGGTGGTGCTATTCATTTTATTTAGCTAACGTAGGCCACGCCCCGCCTATTGGACATTCAACCCCGCCCATAGCTGACCCCGCCCCATCCCGCGTGCCGCAGCGAGATGCTATTGGCTCCTGTATTATTTGGGGCGGACAGCAGCAGTTCCTCTGCCGGACCGCTAGGCGGCACCGCTCGCGATTACCGCACACTCAGCTGCGTCAAGTCAGACAGAACTAGATAAAAATGTAACGGAAATTAAACGTTTTGTCCTTCAAAATAAATCTGAGGAGTTCTATTATTTGTACATTTTGATTATTACGGTGTCTGAAATAACAGACATTTTATAAATTACGTATTGGCATCATTGCAGGTTGAGCATTTAAAGCTGTAATTTTGCAACACAAGTTTTTAATAAAATGGCACGGCTTTTATTTTATATTAGATAAACAGGAACAGATGATTCTCAATCAAACTAGCTTCACACTAGTCTTCCATTCAACAATCTTATTTAGAAGGGAACGCTTGATATGTGAAACTATCGCGGGATATATGAGCATTGTTTTAGTTACAGTGCATGTTGTACAAACTAATTGTGATTTATAGTGTGGCACAGCTGTGGTTTAAAATCCTGGTATGTTTAGGGACAGAAAACACTTTGGTCAGATTTACAGAAAGATGGTGATTTAGGTTACAATGATAACTCTCGCGAGATTTTTCGTGGGTCTGGGGTTCCCTTGTACACACGACCTCCACTCTCAGGCCCAGTCAAAACAATGCAGCTTAGCTGGCCTGCTGCGTTTAGCTAGCTCTAAATACTAAACAAATTATTGACTGCTAACTTTGTCGAAGTGTAAATTCGCTGCATGGTGTTTTATTTCGGGAAGGTTTAGTGTCGTCTTCCCCGCGGTTAGTTTGGTCCACAGCTGTCTGTGCGTGTCGGCTTCTCCCGGGGGTGTTTGTTTTGTTCTCGGTGACGGTTGGAAATGGAGGCGGCTAACAGGCGTCTGAGAGCGGCTGAAAACACGAAGGCAAGCGACAAGTAAGAGAAAGGAGGAGGCGAAAGCAGAGTGGGCGTCGTTATTAAAATCAAACTCGGATTAAATAACCTCCTGCTCGGTGGAGTGGTAGCATGGTGGAGCAGGCGGCTGCGGTGTAGACGCTAACGGGCTCCTCCTTCGCTCTCACCGGGGAGGCTCAGCATGGCCCCGGGCTCACTGGTGGCGGCCTGCCGCAGCCTGGCCCTCTCTACGTGGCTGCTCTCCTTCTGCTTCGTCCACCTGCTGTGCCTAGACTTCACCGTGGCCGAGCGGGAGGAGTGGTACACCGCCTTCGTCAACATCACCTACGTGGACCCGGCCACTTCGGAGCTCCGCACCGAGAAGACGGAGTGCGGTCGTTACGGGGAGCACTCCCCGAAGAGGGACGCCAAGGGGGTGGTGGTCCTGCCCGCAGCCCCGCACGACCGCCAGGCCTGCGACCCCAACAGCCGGTTCTCGGTGCCCGCACAGGCCGGGGCCTGGATAGCGCTCATAGCCAAGGGAAACTGCACCTACAAGGACAAGATCCGCCACGCTGCAGCCCACAACGCCTCGGCCGTGGTCATCTTCAACGTGGGGTCGACTAATGCCAACGACACCATCACCATGCCCCATCCAGGTACACCTCATTTTATCAGTTTTTGCAAGTGTGCAATATCACAGGTGTCCTTTTAAAACCAAGATCTAGTGTGTTTCATGCTAAAACTGTTTGTCACTGTAATAAAAGTAGTCATGGTGACAGCTGATGACAAAGTTTTATAAATAATATTTATATTTATATATATATATGACTGCTTACAACAGGTTCACTTATACAGGTGCAGAATTATTGATTATATGAATTTGCTAGACTGTTTTCTCTTTAACACGCGTTATTTAAAATCTTCAGTGTCTATGGATGTGACCATATGATCATCCTCAAACCACTGACATTATTTGATTTTAAAAGTTACTCTGAAAATCACAGCCAGGGCTGCAACTTGTCAAATGCATTGATTATTTTCTCGATTAACAGTTGTTTGCTTATAAACTGTCACTAAATTAGGAAAAATGTTGATCAGTGTTTCCCAAAGGCCAAGATGACGCCCTCAAATGTCTTCTTGTTTTGTCCACAAACCAAAGATTTTCACACTATTGATATAGAAGAGTAAATAATATATGTCCATGTAAGAAGCTGAAATCAGAGAATTGTGACTTATTTTCTTAAAAAGTTACTCAGGCCGACTAATCGCTTATTAAGATAGTTGCAATCAATTAAGAATTGATTATTCAATTAATCTTTGCAGCTCTAATCACAAGTCTGCCTTAATGTAATAATACATGTCGTAAATAAAAAGTAATAATGACAATAATGTAACAGTGTAATAAGGATTTGATTATATTTGTCATTATTCTGCTTTTTAAAGCGAAAGTGATCTGATAAAATGGAAGTTACTGTTACTGTATTTTTTGGTAAGCTCTTCAAACAGGAACTTCACTAAGGTCAAAGGTCAAATCAGAGGTCAGGATTAATATGTAGAAGGAATAACTTGACATAAAGCTATGAAACTGCCACATATCCAATAATCTGCTCACAACTAATTTGGCCTGACAACAAGAAAAAATTAAAGTTGTTATTCTCAGTTCTGCACTCTGAGAAGTTTCTGCCTTTTGGTTCATAGGACAGAGCTGATGATTCTTTTTCTAAATGATGTTGTTATTTATTTGACTGGTGACAACAGTTCAGGTTTTCAAGTACAGAACAATTGATTTTCTGAACTTTCTGGACTGTTTTCACTCTAACACATGACTTAAAATCTATCAAATCTATCTATAATCTATAAAATGTAAAAAAAAAAAAAATGTCAGAATGCTCATCACAAGTTCCCAGAGCCCAGAGTGACGTCTTCAAATTTCTTCTTTCATCCCACCAACAGTCAAAAACCCCAAAACTTCCTATGTACTGTCATAAATGACAATAAACAGCAAATCCTCACATTTAAGAAGCTAGAACCAGCAAATATTTGACTTCATTTATTTTATTTGAAAAATGACTCAAACGATTATCACCATGATGATGGTGATAACAGCTCAGGTATGGAGGTGCAGAAGAACTGATAAACATAATTTTCTGAACTTGTCTGAGTGTTTCTGACTTTTTCATGTCAAGGACCACCACGACAGATGCACATTAGACCACCAGTTTGAGACTAAAACAGTCAGTCAAAACAGTTAACCCCATTTCCTCCCCAGTTGTTTCAGTTTCTAAAGAATGTGCTAAAAGTTAAAATCTTCTTTTCCTGTTTTTGTTTTTGTTACAGTTCACTCACTAATTTAGATTTTAGAGATGTTCCAATAACATTTTTTACCTTCCATATACAGTTTCTAATACCTGAATGATACCAAGGAGCAACCTAAAAAACGTTAATATACATTGGCTGCATGATATGATAAAATAATCAGATTGTTATTGTTGTGACAGATATTGCAGTTGTGATATTAGTGAGTTTTGCATCACAATTTTTTCATATTTTTTCATCAATTAGGCAATTAATCGATTTCTAGATCAACAGAAAATTACTCCGCAACTGTTTGGATCATTGATATAGTGCAGGGTGCAACAATAAGGTTTGCCCACTCGCTCAGGGCAAATAAAACTGGCAACACATGTGGCCGACCTGGCAAGTAATAAAATTGAACTATGTTCATAATCGATTGACCGGTTAAGTAATTTTCATGTTTAATATCATATTAAATTGAATATCTTTGGGTTTTAGACTGACAACATAAGATATTTAAAGACCAGACTAAAGTATTAATTGAAACTTATTGTTATTGTCTTGTTAAATTAATTAAATTAAATGGTTTGTCTTTAATATGTCAGAATTTAGTGAAATGTGTCCATCACACCAAGGCGATGTTTTCACATTTCTGCCTTTCCTGATTCTGAGTCCAGAAATATTGAATTTACGATTACATAACTCTCAACTGTGAGAATCTGCAGCTTTTATATCACGATAAACTGATCTTTTTTGTGTTGCTCAGACAGAAAATGCAAACTGAAGACCTCTGGGAAAGTGTGATGGACATATTTCACTATTTTCTGTCCTTTATATAGTTCAAAACAGTTGGCTGATTAATTGATAATAAAAAGAAAACCTAGTTGCAGATGTAATTGTAAAATTGTGCTGAGTCAGGCAGCTGAGAAAAGTGACAGCAGTCTGAACTGGATCCCAGTCTGTCTGAACTGGTTATCAGACGTGGTCCTGGTGCCAGCAGACAAACTGCTGACTGAAGGTCTCTGACGCTGCTGCTGCTGGACCAGCCTCCTGCCGAGCTGCTGCTGTGTTGTAATCATATCTGATTTCTATCAAATTTAATTAAGTCTGAGATGTGTTGTTGGTCTCCATCATCAGGGAGTCCCGGTTTGACTGAATCCACATCAAGTGACAGAGAACCTTGTTCTCGTCTGGTTTGATTCAGTCCGGAGAAACTCGGTGTGACGTGTGTCAGCAGTTCTGATGATTAAGTGTTGAATTACATAACAGACACGCTGTGCTGTAGTAGCAGAGGGAAAACAGGGATCTTCCAGTTTAAACTGTTGTTTTTATTCTGCTGAGTGAAATCACAGACTCACAGCTGTTTCTCTGTCAGCTGGAAGCTCCTTCAGGACCCCCCCCCCCCAAAAAAAAAACAAAACAAAACAACAACAACACAGAATCTGTTTACTTTACATCAACTTTCTCATGATGCGTTCAGTGTCAGGGTCATTTTCTGGACTTGACCTAGCGGTTTTTCCTCTTACAACATCCCCGGTGAACTCGCTGGACATCGTTCTTTGAGCACATTAAATCATTTCCCCCAGAAATAACATCTGGTGGACATCTGCTGCTGGGTTCATGTGTCAGGAATTCCTGAGTATTGCAGTGCTACAAGTATTGAGATTTGATATTATGGTTTTGTCACAATGTGTATTCAACATCTATTAGCTTGTTTCCACAGAGGAAATATAAGCCTGTGAGTTCAGGAAATGTAAAGAAAAGAATCCCAGTGCTTACAGCCCCCCACCTCCATCAGGTTTTTAATCCTGTCATCACGTCCATGTGGTGTTTTTTCATGTGTTACAAGATATCAGGAGCAAAATAAGCAGTAAACACCATGTCTGAGCATTTCTTGCTTTGAAACTGCAGTGAGCAAGGACAGTCTCAAAAAACAATTCAGTCAGGCTGAGTAAATGATAGGGATGTGACTAATGTACCTGTCAACTAAATGCAGATTTTAATTTAGACTAGTCTAACAGTAATAAAAAAAAAAAGACTCAGAACGCAGTTAAAATTGAGCACAGCTCATTTATTGATAATGTTAAACACTGTCTGAAAAAATGCTGTGTATTAAGAGCCATTTGAAGCTGTTAATCAGAGTCTACAATCATCAGATCTTTGCACTGTGCAATACGAACATTGCACATTAACCTACAAAACATGACAACAGCTCACTAAATGCGTCACTTTTTCAGACTGAAAAAGTCTGAAAACGCGTGATTAACTTTCTGTTTTGCGACATTTCAAAAGGTTTGCTTCAAACTCATTGACAGTTAGATGAGAATTCGGCTAATCGAAATACTCAATTATAGCACTTGAGTAAATGTACTTAGTTATCTTCCACCACTGAGGGTTTCATACTGACTCGTGATTGGCTTCAAACTAGTTGTGATGTCACAAGTCCTGCTCATATGTCCAGGTGTTAAACCCGAGAGTTAAGGTGAGCTCAGAGAAAACAGAGACTTAAAATGTGTGGACAGAGAGGACTGGTATCGGACCAGATGCTGTACTGGCATCGTAAAAAAAATGTGACGGGTGCATCTGTGGGTCCAGTCAGACCTTTGAGCTGTGAATTAGTTGTTAATCCATCTGAAAAACCGTCTCTGTGGAATCAGCTGGATTTATCATTCCTCACTTCATCCCTCAGATTAGTTCAGAGCTGCTCACAACAACAACAACAGGACAGTTTGGTCTCTGCCTCCAGTTTGATCTCAAACAGTGATGACAGGCAGCATGTTTGATGTTCAAAATGTGGAGACAACGACAGCAAGGTCATCATAGAGAAGCTCTCGTGTGATTGGACGGTTTGTGTCGAGCCATCCAGGCAGAAACAAGGAGTGTAACTTCAGTGATGCCTTCATGAACTCCACTCTATCTTTGTGATATTATAGAGCTTTTTGAGCGCGGACACTTTCTACAAAGGGCTGTTTGAGGGTTTACACTTGTTTCTATGGATTTATGTTGATTTAAAAAGTCTTGAGGAGGATGTATAATCTCAGTGGGGTCCTCACAGATGTAGAAATATAGATGTGTGTGTGTGTGGGAGAGAGAGAGGGACATTGATCCCTGGGGTGTATTTTTAGGCAGAGACTCATCGATTTTGTTGCTGTGTTTCAGGGGTTATTGCGGGTTCAGTGCCGGCCCTGAGGGGAATTCATTCAACTTGTCACGAAACCACATACATGCGCACACAGCCACACACACACACACACACACACACACACACACGGAGGAAGAACAAGTATATCAACTTCTGAACAAACACATAAAAGTTTCATCTTAGTTTCCTCAGAAGATCAGTCAGATTTTATTTTATATTGTCTTGCTTGTTTATGTTTATTTGTCAACCCATCGTCATTTGTCATAAAAATCAAAACAAAAAAGTTACAAAATGCACCGTGGTAGAAAATGACTGAAAAGTAAGTGTCAAGTTGATGAATAATCTGTTGAATAACTCAAAAACTGCATTCTGACTTTTGATGTCAGAGGAAGTTCAGATATGACTTTAGACTTTGGGCTATCTTAATTTCTTGCTGGTAACTGATTAAAAAAAAAAACCGATAAACATTAATTTTAGTTTAACTTTAGAGCCATAATATGTGATGTATGTGCGTAATGTATGTGATTACATGTAATATATGAAATGTAATGTATGAAAAAATCAGATTATTGTAACTGAAACTGTGATAAGCGATTCGATTAGTGGAAATGATCATTTTTCCATCACAATTGTCATATTTGCTGGAAAAAAAAGAAGTAAAACAATTAAAACCAAGATGATGTGATATTTATTGAATCCTGTACCAAACAAACATGTTGTCTTTCATCTGAAGAACAAGATATTTAGGTCAGGTCACCTCTGCAGCACCACAGTACCTCATTTTGAATATCTTTCCTGGTCTTATTGCAGTTGTGATAATATTGCATTTAATTGTGCAGCCCTAATAAGCAACATTTCCACATTAAAATGTCTAAGAATGCTAGACATAATATATTTTGTTTAGTTGTGAACTTGCATCGTCCCAGACGTTTCCAACATTTTTTAAATCCAAAGAAATTCAAAATTTTCTGGAGTTTCTGGATGTTGTTGATATCAGGCTTTGTCTTTGCATAAAGTCTTGCCTAATTTCCCTGCAGTTTTTCACAGAGCGTTGACCTTCACCTCATCCATGTTCGTGGACAACTGAACATTTCCGGAATGCTCCTTTAATACCCAATCATGATTGTTTCATAGTCAATTAATCAGTTAATTATTTTCTTGACCGATGAATAGTTGTTTGTTTTTAAGGTGTCGATCAATGTTTCCCAAAGTCCAAGATGACATCCTCAAATGCTTAAAGATATTCCTGATGTAGGGAAGTAAAAAAAAAAAACAACCTGAAAATATTCACATTTGCTGGAAACAGAGAATGTTGACCTTTTGTGGCTTTTCTACTGTTTTTAATTTAATTTTTACACGACATCCAAACCTTTTTTTGGAAATGGGGCTTTTGCTTGATGACAGACAGACAGGACTCACTGTGACTGGGCGGATGGGTCTTGTTCCAGACTGATTACAGGGATGTCAGCAGGGTCATTAGGATCCTGGTTCAGTTCCAGGACACGATGAGCGTTCCACTTCACTTACCATTACTGTTATTGTGTAAAAACTTTCTGCACAAACTGTCCTGTCAGCTCTTCTCGTAGCAACATCTGTCTGCACATGTGACTTGGTCTTCTCAGACATTAGAGCTGAGGCTGCTGATGAACCAGTTTTTCTTTGTCAATGTTTAATCTGAAAATGAGTTATTTTACTTTGATAACTGAAGTTATGTTTCACCGAGGGAGTGAACGTCCCTCTAGAGTCTTTTCCTTCACCTTTGGGGTTGTATGAGGTTGTGTTAGTCAGGCCTCAGTCACAAGGACAACCTCAAACTACTGAATTGCCAAAATTGAGTCAAAACAGCCTGAATGCAGCTCACACACACACACACACACACACACACACACACACACACACACACACCCCTGCAGGGCTGAAGGGAGGTTGTGTTTGCGCTTGTTCACGAACACAGAGATGGTGTTTATGTGTCCTCAGAATAAGCAGCTGTTGAAGGTCGGCGTTGCGGTTTCCTTCTGTTGAAGTGTCCTCGAGCAGCTCACTGAGTCCTTACCAGCTGCACAGTCTGACCTTTGACCTCTGATTACCGTATGAAGGTCAGGAGCCAGGGCTGTTTTCGAAAAGAGACACATGATAACATCCACTTCTTCTTTTGCTGCTGCGTCTTCTGCTTTCATCTTCCTCCTCCAGACTCTTCATTCATCACTTTCAGTAGCTCGTTCTCTCCAGAAAACACTTCAAACATCAATATTATATCATATAGTGATATGAGGTTAGATATCGTCATAAGGTTTTTTCCTTGTTTTAATAGTTGCAGTGAAGTGATGACATTTTTGACTGTTTTAGCTGTTCTGTTATTTGTTATTTGTCTTTAGTCACTAAGTCATTACATTCACATTACTGATGATTGTATATGTATATATTTATCAAAAATCTCATTATGTTAACTAAGGATGTTAACGATTAGTTGCTGTTAAAGATTTAACCAATTTAAAATGTATTAATTGATAATTAATCATTAGTCTAGAAATGGCATTCATTGCACCTAATTTGACATGTTTTGTCCACGCAGGTCATTTGAAACTAAAGATGAGAATGAGGAGGAAAAGAGATTAAATGAAAGTGTGAGAATGTGTGAAAGAATGAGGAAAAAACCGCACAAAATTTGCAACCCTAGCATGCAAGCATAACATGTCGTCAGTCACGACCTATATGATCAATAACTGTCGATATGGACCGGTATGACATGTCGCCCAGGCCTAGTTTTTAGCTGTATTTTGCTAAAAGCAAGCTCAATTTCCTATAATTAAAGGTAGATTTTAATAAAATTTCACCATATTAAAGAAACAAGCTGATATTTTCTAAATAAATTCTGCCTAAATTCTAATGTTACACTTTAAAAAGTATCACCAAAAGAACAAATAAGTAATAAAAAATGAAAAAATCAACAAATAAGAAAGTTGTTGACTTATATTATAACTTTAAATATGTTGCTGTTCTGCAGGCACATTTTTCAGGTGTATGATTGAAACTAAATTAAGCACAAAGATAATCACATCTGAGCCGACAAATTATCATAAATCTCACTACACAGTGAAATCAAGTGACATCTTCTCAGCCCTGATATTGAAGGAAAAGTCTCGCCTGTAAGAAAAGTATAAATTAGATTATGAGGGGTTTAGATGTGCAGTGGATTATATAAATATAATAACTCTGTAGTGTCTGTATAGTAATCCTGTGGTCACTTATATAATCTCGTGTTCAAACTTCTTACCAAACATGGAGGCACACTGAGATGAAGCCCCCGATATACCACACGTCATCCGCCATGTCAGGGTTAACGTTTATTTTTAGAGTCTTGGTCTCTGGTGGGTGGGCGAGGAGCTGGTCGTCATAGTGACGGGTGGAGGCGGGGGGTTGATGAGCAGAAGTTTTCATTGGATCAATGAACAGGATGCAGGAGCTGAAGAGAATCTGTTAGAACTTATTTAAAATCTTATTTCAAGAGCATCAGCAGCTTACAGACATTTCAAACTGTGATGAGAGCAGGAGCTGTTAGTCAATTAATCAATTAGTTGATCAGCTGAACTCTTTTGATAATTGATTTAATTCTTTCAGCAAAAAAGGTCCAGGTTCCAGTGAGGATTTACAGATTTTCTTTGTGACACGAAACTAAATATTTTCTTGACTATTTTTAATATAAAAAAAGAAGAAAACAGTTGAAATATTTGTGTCTTTGCATTTTACAGAAAGAAACCATCAGTTAACAATAAAATAATTGTTAATTTCACCCGAATGTCACTTTAAAGTTACTATACTTGATATTTTTATAATGACTGTGAGAAGGGGTTACTTGTAGTTTGTGAATTATCAGCTGATCTTCTATTTTTGTAGAAACATTGTTAAACTGTTCTTAACATCATCGTATATTAAATATAAAACAACCTGAGAATTATTATAAAGGAACTTTTGGATCTGTTGTACAAACTATGGTTGAGTTTTTCTAATAACTACATAATAATGACCTTTGTTAAAATCTGCCTCTATAGAAATTAAGAGAATAACGTTATGACATCAAATTATTAAAAATGCTACAGTGAAAGAACAAGAAATTAATACCAGTTGTAGGCCTGTGTATTTCAACAAAGGAAACCAAGAAAAACTTAGAAACTTTTCCATTTTAAACAACTTTAGGGCCATTTAAGTACAGAGTCCCTCTTGGCTCCCATGCACTGTGCCATACAGAGAAAATTGCTCAAACTGATTAATTGATTATCAAAATAGTTGGCGATTAATTTAATAATCGATTAATCACTGCAGTCTTAATCCAAAGTGTTTGTCAGATGTAATAATTAAAATTAAATGATCCCACTGTTATATTTGTGTCTCCTGGTTTCAAAATTAGGGAGCAGTCAAAACATACAGTCAAAAGAAAAATAAACAACTGGTAAAATAAATGAAATGATGATATAGATTGTTTGATTCGGGCATAAAAGAAATCTGCAAACTTAGTTACAGTTTATGTGATGATAAAGGCTTTGAGAGTCTGAAAATTTTTAGATTTTGATGCTGCACAAACCATGAGAAAGTACGTTTACGGACTAATTTACAGTGTTGTTCCCTCCTCTCCAGGTACGGGTGAGGTGGTCGCCATCATGATCCCGGAGCCAAAAGGCCGCGAGGTCGCATCACTGCTTGAGCGCAACGTGACGGTCACCATGACGATCACCATCGGGACGAGGAACCTGCAGAAATACGTGAGCAGGACGTCGGTGGTGTTTGTGTCCATCTCCTTCATCGTGCTGATGATCATCTCACTCGCCTGGCTCGTCTTCTACTACATCCAGAGGTTCAGATACGCCAACGCACGAGACAGAAACCAGGTACACACACACACACACACACACACACACACACACACACACACACACACACACACACACACAGAGTTGTTACCTGAATTCTGTTGTTGTCGTCTTTATTATTTTCTTTTTAGACACGACTAGGTTACGGACATGTGGCGCTGAGACAAAGACCCTTTTAGACCCAGCAACAATATCATCATCCGACTTTCCAACAGATTCGTTCTCATTTTATTTTGGATGCAGCTGCCTGCACCGGCTCCCTGCAGGCAACACGTCTCAGCTGTGTCTCATGGGCGTAACCGCGCCCTGAACCGGAGACTTCACTTGCGCCCCAAGTCATTTTTTCAACAATACACGGGTAAACACGAGTTGATGCCCAATGAAAAGGCGCTGAATAAAAATATTTATCTACATTTTGCAGCCAGGGCAGAGCGTGCTGCTGTCCGGCTTTCTGCTATGGTTTGTAGCTTGACCCTCATCTCCCAGCATGCAATGCTGGACTGAGTAATATTTAACACCAGAAACTCAAGGTACGGTAATACTATGACAAAAAGTCTATGATATGACGACAAACAAATTGAAAAATTAACTTACTGAGTCGTGTTGAAAAGTGCTTCTGCTTTCCTTTATTTAATAGGTTAAAATTAAAGTAGCAGCCACGACGTCAGCATGTGCATGTGTTTTAGTTTTAGTTTTATTTGCCATTTATTTGTTTACATTTTATTGGTTTGTTTTTACAGGGACGTGCACATTAATAAACATTACTGTAAATGCACCATAGTTAGCCAAGAAGCTATTTTCATCTGTAGTTCCTGGACAGATGCAACAAAGTCACCCTAAAAAAATATAGAATATGAGGTGAGAAAGGTGAGAAAATAAACGAGGGACACTGTTGAACGCTAAAATATGCAAATGCAAAACAAAATCAATGCAGCAGTCAGTAGCAGTCCCTCTAAAAATAAGTAATATTTAGGGTTTGACTTGTGAAGGACTGTGGTAAATGTGATAATCTCTCTATCCATCCCTCCTCTCTGCCGTCTGCAGTCTTTGTTCTGCACAAGCTCACATGCAGGAAGCTCATTAGTAACACGGTTACCTGTCACGGCTGAGAAATCACCGTTCCCCAGGAGAAATCTGCCAGGTTTCTCTGATTCTCTACCACAATTACCACAAATGGGTTTTTAATTTACACGATGTTCAAAGATCAAATTGCTGGAGAAAGACGACTGTAACCTGGTTACTGGAGTGCATGTAAACACGCTGAAAGTCCCCAAACAGCTGAAGGGATTAGAAACAGAAAGAGAATCATCATAACAAACAGCTTGCGAAATGAAATAAAAGTGCTTTTATCCGAACTGTTTGCACAAGTCAGAACGCATCACTGCCGCTGAGGGGGAGTAATGATGACAGCGTTTTCATGTCTGCGTGAAAAGTTTTTAAGTCTTACAAAGAAGAGATTTTGTAATCGTTTATGAGAAACTGATGGAAAAACTCCCAGAAGAGGCTTGTTCAGTTTGTGGGGATCAGATCAACATGGTTATAATCACTGAACCGTGTTAATGTGGAGCTGAAAACAGGTGTTGATGTTTCACAGACATCCTGTCACTTCTGTCTCCTCACCTGAGACTAAATCTCCCAGAACAGAACTTTTTTAATTTAAAAAATATCAAATTTCTCTGATTTCAGCTTCTTAAACGTGAATATTTTCTGGTTTCTTTACTCTTCTCTGACAGTCAACTGAACTTGAGCTTTTGGAAACAGATGTTTCTCATTACTGTCCAACATTTTATGGACCAAACAACAATTAATCAAGAAAATAATCGGCTATGAAAATAATCCTTGCAGCCCTAAAACCCCGCCTCCTCCTCTCTGTCTCCCTCAGCGTCGTCTTGGCGACGCGGCGAAGAAGGCCATCAGTAAGCTGCAGGTTCGCACCATCAGGAAGGGCGACCAGGAGACGGAGGCCGACTTCGACAACTGCGCCGTCTGCATCGAGGGCTACAAGGCCAACGACGTGGTCCGCATACTGCCCTGCAGGTGATTTAAACCCACACACACAGACACCAAGGACTCGCCTCGGTTAAACCTGCATTTTTACTAAAGAAACTGGGAACAAACACAAATTTTTGAAAAACTGCTTTTAGTTTCTGTGCTGCAAACACCTGGAACACTTAACAAAACACATGAAAACTGAACACACTTGTACCCGTAGGTCCATTTAAAACCATGATAATAAACTATTCTGTTCTTAAACTGTTGCAACTGTGTTCTGTTGTCGTCTGGTAATTGTATTGTTTATTTTATATATTTATATATTTTCTTTTTGTATTTTTCTGATGAAGCTGAACTCTTGACATCATTGTAAATGAAGGCACGGGTTGAATGAAAAATGAAAGAACAAGACACAGGGTTTTTCAGGTGTCACGTTGTTATGTTCGCCTTTTTTACTTGGTGCTAAAATGGGCTTCAAAATAAAATAACTTTGGAAAAAGTTTTGAATATTACTCTTATGAAAACAGGACGTTGCCTTGCTTTTCCTTTGTGATGATGGAAGCTCTGCCTCTCTGTTTACTTGGAGTTCAGACCATCCCCTTGTGATCAGAGAAAAATATTTTCTACAATGACTGAATTTGTTTTTCCCAAGTCTAGTTGTTACGTATCACATCGAGTTGGATGAGATAAAAAAAAAAAATGAAAGCACATTTATCCAGATTCTTTCTGTTCTTGTGTAACTGCACCAAGTGAAAGCAGCTGTAAACATGATGAAGTAGTTTTCTCGGGTGTCTGTAAATGCAGATTAAACAGCAGGATAATTGATCCCACTGTGTGTTTTTTCTTCCTGGCAGACATTTATTTCATAAGAGCTGTGTGGATCCGTGGCTGCTGGATCATCGCACGTGTCCCATGTGCAAGATGAACATCCTCAAAGCCCTGGGCATCGCTGTGAGTCTTAACAGGAACCTTGGGAGAGGGACGGGGAGGGGCTGTTTTTAACTTGTGCTGGATATAATAACAGATGCTTTATTAATGGTTGAATAAAACCTGTGGAATAAAATCAGAACATGTACGCAGAATTAATGCAGTCTGGATGCTTTAGAAGCAACATAATACTGGAAAAAAGCATGTACTCACTTGTTTTTGGTGTAATAGCATCACTTGATAAGCCCACATCAGAGTATAGAAGCTGCCAAACCCACATGAAAGTCACACAATTTTATTTTTTTGATCAAGGAACCAGTATGAGTGATCAGACTCAAAACCATGGTTACAGTTAGAGGGGCGCCTGATAACAAAAGTTAAAATGAAGGTTTGTGTTCGCTCCGTGGTTCAGATCCTCTCTAACATTCATTCTTCCTTCCTTCTTAACTGATGCTACAACAATGGAAGTGAATGGTGACCGGTTTTCAAACATAAAAAACAAATCACTATCATGCTACTCGTCTGGTGTAATCCAAGTTTCCTAATGCCCCGACATGCCAAGTTGACCTGAAAGATGTCATTCGAACCACGTTTTTAGTCTGAATCTTCACTGTAGATCCTTAACTTGGAGCCACGTGTGTGTTCTTGTGCGCACTACTTGAACTGGGTGTGTGTGGTGTGATGGTGTGGACACACAAGTGAGAAAAATGGCATCAAAAAATTATAAGTGCTTGGTCAGATCTTTAGTTTTGTTTACTTGGGTCATTTGTGGCTGAATTTAACCCACTTAGAAACAACCTCCAACTGCGCTGTGTGAAACGCAAGTAAAAATAGTATGCAGTCATTTGCAAACAATCTGCATTTACCAACAGTGGTTTTACAAAGTATTCCTGAGGCCATGTAGTAACGTACTTCATACGATCCTGTGTTTCACAAAGTGGTGAAGCAATAATTTTTGGAGAATTTCACAATTTTTCCAGTCTTTTGTTGCCTCTGTTCCAACTTTTTTGGAACATGTTGCAGGCATCAAATTCAAAATGAGAGTTTTATTATCACAGTATCTGTTTTATTTATTTTATTTACACAGCCTCTCAACTTTTTTGAAGCAGGGTTGTAAGTTCTTGAACGGCTGATTGGCTGAACATTGATATTTTTGTCCAAAAATGTAAATAATCCAAAACAGTTACTGTTTCTCTATTGATGCCAAAGGTTCAGAACATGTTTCTCAGCTCTGATGGCGTTTGTTTTCTGACTCTGTTGAATTGTTTCTGTCCACAGCTGAACGCAGACTGCCTGGACGACCTGCCTCTGGACTACGACCTGGCCCTGGGCGGCGTGGGTGGGGTTGGCGTGGGAGGGGTGGGCGGAGTCGGAGCTCTGGCCCTGGAGGCCGTGGTGTCCGGGGCGTCCAGCGACGGCACGCTTAGCGAGGGCGGCTCCTCTGTGGTGCTGGACCCCGGCGTGCGACGGGTGGGGCTCCCACAGGACTACCAAGACCCCGACACCCTGAGAGACAGCCCTGTGACGGCCACCACTGACACGCACACAGGTAACACACACTGAACGCTTGTTGTTCAGTGAGCAGATGAGTGGCGTTATACTGCCACCCAGTGGCATTTCTGCTGCATAACACTTGATCATGATGTTGCAGTTAAAGTCACATTAAGAAAACATTTTTATTCCTTCATATGAAGTTTTTCCTGCAGGATTTTCTGTGAGGGAGGAAGAACTGAAGGGGGAATCTAAAGAATTTAAATCACTGAATGGTCTGGCTCCAGCTTCTTTCTCAGACATGCATTTTAGATAATTATGTACCACAAAGGTCCCTCAGGTCTTTTGCAGCTGGCCGTCCCAAGAATTTGCACAGTAGAGCACAGGGAGTCAACTTTTATCCACTGTGGCTGTTTTCTTTGGAAAAGTCCAATGTGTTGATCAGAGGGACTGATTCTTAAAAGAAACCTTACGACTTTAGGACATTTTTTTAGCCTGGCTTTTATTAACAGTGTTTCTTTGTTTTAACTCTGAAACACAGGATAAAAAAAGTATAAAAATGATTATCTATTTTGTTGACTTTAATTTACTTTCATTGTTGTTATTGTTAAATAGGGCCACAGAATTTAATCAAAGTTTTACCGAAATTGCAATATGGCTTTCTGCAATATGCAAATCACAGGAGGTGCAGTAGGGAAGACATAACGACAAAGACAAAATCATTAATTTCTTGATTTCAAATTAAGCTCAAAGTGACTGAAGTCTTGTTTGTGATGACTTATTTATCAGAAAGTCTTCAGTCTAACTCAGTCTTCTTTCTCCTCCTCCAGGTGAGCTACAGCCAATGGCAAGCAGCGCCTCGGTGGCATCCTTAGTCATCACCGTGGAAACGGGTCTCTCAGATGAGGAGGGGTCCATGGAGCAGTCTCAGCTGGGGGACAAGTCCTGAGAGGAGCCTAACAGAACCAAACCAGAACTCCCCCCTTCCCCCCCCAGGGCCAAAACGGACTCCAATCAGGTTCAGATTTTTTTTGAACAGACTTCAGTAGACCTGAAGCTTCGGATCTGAACCAAACCTGACCGCGCTCGTGACCCACGACCTGGTTCTGGTTCTTCCTGGTTCCAAGTGGAAACCCAGAACCAGCACCAGTGTTTTCTCTTTGGATCTGCGTGATGAAAAAAAAAAAAAAACGTTGATAAACCAAACCAACTTGTCTGGACCCAAGGTGGACATGAGCCTTGCTAGAAGCAGGATCACGACTTTGTTTCATTTGAATAAACGCGAGTGTGTGTTGGTTCTAATCTGGACCTGGTTTGGCTTCGTTTTCAGTTTCGTGTTGGATCGGTCGGACCCAAAACCAGACCTGGTTATCCAGTATGTTCACCTTGGTCTTAATCCCTGGCTCTCCTCTGTGTTTTTCCAAGGTTAAACTGGAACATAACTCACTCTACCCATCTGTTGTCGCTTCGTGCAGATGTCTTAATCAACCCACATTTGCCTCAGTTCATGATGTTACTAGGAACTTCTTTCTTGGTCCGACCCATCTGTCATTAAACCTCCACAGCGACAGGAAGAAGTTCAAATACAGTCATACAGTCATTTCAAATATTGTGGAACTCGCCTAGACGTTCGCTTCCTGACTTATTGGACTTTTGGAAGAACAGAAGGGATTCAAACAAGCCACATTTCTATTCGAGGATAATCTCAAACTCACCTTGGTAGGTAGGTACTCATGTGAAACAGGGTAGAAATGGAGAAAGTCGGCTGCCAAAAGAGGATCCACTCTTCGAAGGCCAATGATCTCCTTCATCAGCAAACCTGGAGGATCTTAATGAACGAATGCTCCAAACAGCAGGTTGTGTGTTTTTAAAGCGTCCGCGAGCAGGAATCTAGATTTATTTCTACCTGTTCTTCTTCAGTAAGGAGTCCTCTTGTCTCTGGACCTTCGTAGAATATTCTGTTACCTGGTTTTCCAGGTAGAGAGGCACAACAGCTGAACAAAAACTGGACGGGACTCGTTCAGAAACAGGGCTGCTCATGTTTTGTCCTGGTCCAGATTCTTGGAAGTTTTAATCTTCTGGTTAATTTAGCTCATTTTTGATTTGCCTGCCGATGTGCCAGGTGCTGTTTCTTGATGTGTGGGTGACGTCTGCGGTGACTGACTTTAATTTTTTTTGGAAAGGAAGACTTTAATTTTGAAAGGACACACCAGCCACTCTGGGCAGAGGATTCGGTTTGTTTATTTTTTTTTTGTGTTTTTGCTAAAATGGTGGCAGTATTACAGCTACAGTTTGACTCCAATATTGAATAGCAACTACACACAGTATTTTATTTTTTCCTATTTTTTGCCTGTCTGTATAATTCTAGGCTCCTTTATCTTTACGATACTCCGACAGTATTTGGTTTGGATGCTTTCTGTCCTCGGCTGTGGTTCTAAACAGGGTTCCTATGTGCATCTGGAAAACTGACAGA
The DNA here is from genome assembly GCF_056507025.1 of Lutjanus erythropterus. Lineage (NCBI taxonomy): Eukaryota > Metazoa > Chordata > Actinopteri > Lutjaniformes > Lutjanidae > Lutjanus > Lutjanus erythropterus. The sequence continues at coordinate 2,929,348 of NC_139339.1, read as the reverse complement.
GACTGTTTTTAAGGCTGTACAGAATATTATAATGTAAGAGTTGACAAAATGTAGAATTTCACTACAACAAACACTAGATTTGGAAGTATGAAACACATATTGCAGCTTGGGTTCAGAGAAAATGGTTAGGAGAGTCATGCCATCATGACGGAGGAGTTTTCAGCTGCACCACCACCTATTCTCCTCTTTTAAATGGTTTCTCTATTTCTACAGTTAAAACCATCCGTAACGCAGACACTGCATGCTTTTTGATCCTGTACATCTGATTTGTTAGCTCGTATTACACGTTTTACAATAAAGACAAACAATAAAGTTCCTTCAAACAAGATGACCACACCCTCAACATTAACTGGATTTCCATCCAAATGTGCAAAATTTGGAAGGATTTCAGCAAAAGAAAATATGAATAATGCATGTTTTCATCCACTAAAATTATCAAACTGTTAAAAGTTGGTTTTTCCAGATAAACAGTTGGTGGTGATAATTCTCCACTTAGTTCTATTAAGGCAATACAATGTGATCCAGTCAGACCTCAGTGGTGTAAAACAGTCTAGAAACTGATGGAAATATGACATTTCCATTTGTTTCATTGCAGGTTCCACTGCACATTGTTACATTTCGCTTTTATTGGTACACAAGTTTTTAAGCAACTTCTCAGCCAAGCATAAAAACAGCTGCAATATTTCAACATTTCTTTGAGTTTTTTTCTTTTGCCCCTTGCGTTGAATTCTCTAACTGAAAATGGGCAAAACAACAGGTGGATGCAGACACACCCCATGTTGACCAAAAGGGACAAAAGGCATCCTTTGTGTAATTTTGCAGTTAATGCAAAGTAAGAAAGTAAAAGAAATATATTATAAACCATTGCAGAAGAAGAGGACACAACAAGACAATGTAATTATTTGAACAACAGACCAGAAAACATGATGGAAAAAAGAAAATTCTGTTTGTTTCATGTGCTTGAAACAAATTTCTGGGAGGTTCCATTATGCTTTGTCATATTTTAAAAACAGTCGCAATCTTTTGAGATTGTTTCGAAATTTTTGCTTCTCATTCGTGTTGTGCCAAAATTGAAAACAGGTGGATGGAAACACGGCAAAGTTCGTAACAAATCTTTTGACAGCAGCCATGTTTGGAAATTAGACCGTGGAGCTGCTCAGACTGTGAGACAGCGACAAATCGAACATAATGCGTGCAGTGTCTGCCTGGTTTAAAGAGGATGGAAAGACTTTCCTCATCAGTCTTCCGCCGTGGCGTCTCTCCTGAGTCAAAGTGTTCTTTAAGCATTAAAATGCCATGTAGGAACCCTGTCCATAGTGTTGCCTTGTTCTGTTGTTTTACTGTCCGTCCATCTGTCCGTCTGCCTGACCACCTGTGTCCATTACTGTGGCCCCATGCTGCCTTTTTTAAAAAAGAAAACATTTACCTTTAACCCTGACAATCAAGGATCGGATCTGTCACTTGCGAGTTGGGGATCTTTTCTCTGAACTTTAGCAAACGTTTTTCAAACCCGCATGTCTGTGCACCACCAAGGGTGTTAGCTGCCATCGTCATTTCCACTAACGTCACCAAAACAAGCTGTGAAAGATGCAAAATAGGTACCAAGTTAAGTCGTAGAGAAACTTCAAGAGCTGTAGACGGACGGAGTTTAGCTAAGCATCCTCCCCTGCTTTAGTGAGTGTAGTTCAGCTCAAAGCCGAGCATGTAAATATAAAAATAAAATGTGTACTCCACAGATTCACTACGCCATGTGGCATCGCTGACGGTTTGCCAAACTGGTGTGCAGACAGCGTAGGGCTGCGGTCGCGTCACGGTGTCGCCGGCACCGCGAAGCTTCCTGAAACTAAGAGAGATAAAGATTGTCGTCTATTTTGATACCAGAGGAGACGTTTATTTTTGTAATGAAGACACCCAGCAGCAAAGACTGATTTCCCCTCCCCTCATGACCTGGTGATTCTCAATGTGATTGAGTATTGATCGGGCAGATTTAAGTGTTGATTATTTGTGTAATTGTACATAACATACAGAATGCAAAGGACCTTGATGATAAGAATCTAAACTATTGAAAGTTTGTCCATAAACATTCAGTATTTGATTGTTGATGTAGCTTGATGAAACCTGAGAGAACTGAAGCTGAGTGAAGGCTGGAGCACCAACACTGTACTGTTTCTTTACCACTTCTCTTTTGGTACAAATGTCCTTTTTTTCCCATCAGTCTACATGGAAAATAAGACCCGTTTTCAACATTTGACTTCTGAAAACAATACTGCATGCACGTAGCATTGTTTTCAAATGAAAGTAGGGATGTCATGATACCATACATTTAGTAGTTGATACCAAAACTAGTGAAATAACACAATTTCTGATGCCCAATTTGATACCAAAGTAAAAAAAAAAGCACCAGCTGTCTCAAACAGAAATAAAGGAAACGCTGTGGCACCGTTTGCAAACTGATTTTTAGGAATTCTTTATAAATCTTGGAAAGTTCATCCGTACACAACTCTTCCTGTTTTTCTTTTTGACAAGTGGCTGCAGCTTTATTTGTTGCCATCTTCATTGTGTTGTTGACAACAACGCCCACCAGCATGGAGGAGCAACTTTTTAGTCCCTCCAGGATTTCACAGACTTTTTTTTAGGATTGTCGTAGCCTAAAATACCTGATTTCACGGCAGATTTTCTAAACAAAAAAAAAAAAGAAGTGATGCATGTTGTAATCTTTTTAGCCAAATATGATCGACATCTTTGCATAAAAAGTCAAGAGAAATTTGGGAAGCATTGTTTTCAGCACGAAGCGTCATCAAAACAAAATCCTCCTCCTGCCAGAGTTTTGTGTTGCATCCTGTCCTGATTAATCAGCTATTCATTTAATCGCAAAGTATTTTGCTAATCACTTAATCAATTTGAGCAGTTTTTATTAAGAAAAGTAAAAATTCTTGATTTCAGCATCTTAAATGCAAATATTCTTTGGTTTCTTAACTCCTCTCTGACAGAAAAACGAATCCCCACAGCACTGAACAAAACAAGTACCGTCACCTTGTCAGGATTTTGGCATCGACTTGATACAGACGCGTCGGTTTGTCTTGACATCCCTAAATGAAAACAATTTGCAAGACCTGCAGATAGTTTTAAGCGAAGTAACTGTGACGACTTGTCCCCAAAATGAAGAAAAACCTCCAGGGGACATGATGGACTATGAACTTTATGAATTTAATTGTTTTTTTGTTTTTTTTTTAGATGAAAATTTTGCTTTTTCATTGTGAAGAGTACAAAGCAGTACTTGGTGTTGGTGTTCCCAGTTCTACCGATGAATTCGTTTTCTCTCAGGCTTTCAGAAACCAGAAAGACTTTAAGTTTTAAGTTGCTTCCTAATCTTTTCTTGTCTTCTCACAGTTTAAATAGCAGGGCTGAGGACCAGTTCACTCCCAGTTCAGTCAGTTACCAAGTATATAACAAACACTAGTTAATTTAAAACACCTGAAAAAAGGTGAGAGTGTATTTGCTGTAATATATGAATGATGATCATGCATTTGTATGCCTCGTCTTGGCCAATTTTCAGTGAATAATGTTTTAATTAAAGTCGCATCCTTTGTGTTATAAGCTTTATTTTCAAGGGATTTAATTGAGTATCATGTTATTTTCATGTTTGCACTGTTTCATCCTCCTGCTTTTTCATGACTGCAATTCTGTAGTGAAAGTGAACTGAACTCAACCCTCCTCTGAATCCTTTTCTCTTGTTCTTCTGGAACAAGAAGAGACTGAGGCTGCTGTGGCATGTCGGTCCCCCGTTATTATCGGCATCAAACCTCAAATGCTCTTTTGTTATTTACTGAAATGTGTCTGTAGCAGCAAGTGTGAAAAAAAACAGCAAGCTGGCTTTGAATGTCTCGTGAGATTGGGAGTTTTCGTGCATACTTTTTGATCAGATAGCTCCTAATTTAAATCAAAGTTTTGCCGTTTTTTTTGGTAGAAATGTTCCAATTAGGGCTGGGTAGCGATCAGATGATTAACATTTAGATTCAATACGGTTAGACACATTTCAGTTACAACACTAATTTTGCTTGGACATGTATAATGTACAAGGACTAACCTTGAATCTTGTGTTTTATTAAAAATATTGTTTACATTAAGAGTTCACCCTAAAGCAGTTACTTTAATCATGTACTTTTTATTAAACTTGACCTGACTGACGAAACACTAACATTAGATGCTTTCAGTGCATCTTCTGCCATTTAGAACAATGAGTGTACTTCACAACGCGAGCGTTAGACGCTTTTTTGTCTTACGAGCAAATCTGGGAGGATGAAGATTGGATCTGTAAACCCCTCACATTACCAGATAATCTGGGCCAAACATCGGTGCCAACAGGACGGTTGAATCTGAGGGGAATCGTCCTGAAACTCCTGTAGTGTGAAGCCAGAATTACCAAGAATTACTAGCCAATCAGAGTCAGTCGAGCTGGGTGATGACTTTGCTATCCATGGGAATAAAAAGAGACTCGGCGTCCAGGATAACAGCAGGGCTCCATTTTTAAAGCTAGTAATTTTCATAATATCAGATTAGTGCATAAAGTCACAGACTTGCTGATTCTGAATCCAGCATTTTGCGCCTTTATCGTAGACATTTATAAAACTTTATAAAAGTTCATAACTATTTTAACAAGTTAACGTGCAGAAGCTGTTCAGACAACATGAACCACAGATGTTCTGATATCATTCTTTCCGTCCTCGTACCGACTCTGATCAAAATATATATCACTGTTTTTAACGGCTGTTGTATTAGGGGCATTTCTGAAATTGATAGCAGTTTTGGAACAACCCTACTGTGAAAAGTAATCGTTACTATTAAAAATTAAAGATTAATGGAGATGTTCTACCATTTTGGAACCTTTTATCGCTGCCGTCTTCAAATAATAGTAGAAGGGAAACCTTTAATTTCATATTTATAAAAATTGTTCACAGACACATTTCAAAAACAATTCATCAAAGAAACAAATAGGAGGAATTATCTTGTAACTATGACTGTTGTAATTATAAGAAGTCATAAATACGAGACTTTTTATATGAGTCTTAATAGTAATAATAGATTTGAGAATAACGTATAAAAAGTAATGTTTTAAAAGTGGGACCCTCATGTCACTGCCAGTAATGACGTCTGATTGGTTCTTTTTTTTTCCTTTCAAATGCTGTTTTCCCTGAATGCTGTGTTTTGATTGGTTGCTCAGCCTCTTTTGTTGATGCACTTTAATTCTGTTTCTCTGGAAGGTTCTGGATAAGTCTCCTCTTGTCTTTACCTTTGCCTATTTTGCTTAACTTTTGTGTTTTTCCTTTGTAATCCGTACTTATCTATCCTTCTCTACTGTCATCTATTCTTTCTGCTGTGCTTTTTTCGTCCATAATTTTCCGTCGCTTCACGTTTCCTGCTTCGGTTTTTGTTTTCGGTTTTCCGCTTTTTTCTCATCTTCCCTCAAGATTTCTGTTGGAAATTTCTGGGATTGTTTTATTAGATGTTGTAAAAGGATCTAGAAAACTAAAGAAAAATGTTTGCTGGTTCATATTAAACTACAAATCATGTATTTGTATACCGACTGCCATATATTTTGCCATATATTATTTGTGTTGTAGTTTCTGATCTCTCTCTTGAAGCAGGTGAAACCTGAGCCACGTAATCCCACCAGGATTATACATTTTAATCTCCAATCAACCTGCTTGTAGGGGGATTTAAAGGCGATGTTGCTCGGGTTAAGTTAGCATTTAATCACTGCTATAGTAGACGGCATCATCGGCAAAGAAAAGAAAGTGAAAGAACGAAACAAAAATTTCAGATCCTTCCAGAGAGACGGCAAAAGTTTAGATTCGATCCGACGCGTTTGTAGCCATGTTAACCCCTCTGCTACCATGACGACAGGGTGTGAAATGATGTCGTGTGTGTTTCTACAATATTAATTGTTTTACAGAGCGTCCGTTTGTGTGGTTGTCCTGTGCACGCAAACACGAAAATACCTACATACACACGTGTAAATACAAGGCGTGACGTGACGCCATGTTGTTTCTGTGTTTCAGTTGTTGCACGTGTTCTGATTCAGGACAGAATTTAAATAAAATTTTATTGCAAGTTTTTGTTTTTATCTCAGCCTGGTGTTTTGTGTCTCATCTGTTAAAAATATGGGGAGAAACTCTTTTTCCAAATTAAATTGCAGTTGCATTAACAGTCTCCATCTGCAGGTGTATACTTTATACCGTCTTGATTTGTGCGAATATTTTGCTTTTATAGGTGATGAACACAATGGCTGGTTCCTCAATGATGCTCATGCAGATTTAAAGAAGTTAAGTGTCCAACAGTCACAAAGTCCATGCATTTGTACTAGACACTGGAAATTAAAGGGATAAAAAAACTTGCTAATATTGCAGGTAGTGATTTAGGAGTTGGAGTAAATGTTTTTGTATTTGACATAAAACTGAACCACCACTGTCTGTTTTTAAGGGGCTGCCTTTCTTCTTCGACCCATCGTCGTGAAACCCCTGATAGTCCAAGGAGAGTCACATTGGACTGGAATCCCATTCGTCCGGCAGTTAATGACTCAGGTGATGAGCTACACATATTTTTGGAGCAATGGGCATTTGATTTCAGGATAACAGGCTGTTGGATAAATCGTATATCGACCAAAGGGACATTTTTTGGAATATTGTGGTTTTAGAATATTTGGCTGTCAGAATAATGGTTTGGTAAGGCCCAGTTTCTACTTAAAAAAAGGTGTTATACCTTAATTTGACTCTTTATCTAAGCGATTCTCGATTCTCAAAGGTCTCATTGGAGTACACTATCATGTTAGCCCCAAGTTTGTGGAGTTGTCCCCTGAAAATCGACTGAACCCAGGGTTTAAAGGTGCCCGTGTGAAACAGGGCTAAGAGACTAAAGAGTAGTTACAGAACTTTATCGAATGTTCACATCAGTTGCTGTAATAATGGACATTTAACCCTGCAGGACTTGGATAAAGTGCAGTGTAAATCATATAGCCATGGGCTTAGCTTAACCTAACAATGTGGTTGCGAAAGAGAGCTTTGTTACTTTCTTTCCTATTTTCTTCGATTCTCTTAATGGGAATATGCAGTGTGAAAAGCCTTAATTTTTTCCTTTGGTAAGATTCTTACATTTCCAGGAAGTCTTTCTTTGTTCCATGGTGGTTTGTTGTCGATAATGCTAAATACCAAATTATTAAAGTTTAATATTTATTCTAAACCAGACATAAAAGACATCATATCACTGATGAGAAGTTTAAGACAAAAAAAGGACACCGACGTGAATCACAGTAAACTTTATACTGACACATTCATCTAATGACATTGCTAAATGGATGCTAATGCTACACACTGTATGAGAACAACAGGTACGTCCAAGAATGTCTTCACACAGACAAATAGAAAACTCATTACAAATTATTTTTTGATCATCATCTGTGAAGGAGTAAGAAGAAGTAAAACTGACATCTAACTGGAGGAAGCAGCAGTAGTGAAGAAACATCTAGCCCCGGTACCTGGAGCATCCATATTTTTGCTAACATTAGCATGTTTCACACCTTGTTTTGATGGTCGCACAATTAAAATCTCTCTCTCCGTTCATTCTCAAACTAAGTTACAAACTCTTCTAGTTATATTTGACGGAATAGGTTTTATTTTTCACAATCAGTCTACATACATGGCTTATAAACCCAGTTTAAGCGACACTTTCGCTCACCTTCATTTGAGAAGAAAATGCTAATTAAATAGAAGACAGCTAACAAAGGTTGGTAAAGTCACTTTAAGTATTTTATCTAAAGTCATCAAACCTCAGCTCTTCAAATATCATTTCTCTGTCATCATTATCAATCATCACCTAGCTAACTAGCAGTTACTAGCTATAGCCAGCTAGAGGCTAGTTTGTAGCCTAAATCCTGTGCAACCAAAGAGTTCAGCTTAACCCTCAGAAAAATATAAACATGACCGTTATTAAAGCAATAAAATTAAGTATTGCTGCAGGGTACTATGCTTGCTGGCAGAGGTTAACCCTGTGGTGTTGTATTATCGCTAACTACTTGCTAATAGTAGAAAAAGTATGATATATTGTCTTAGTACATTAAAGATTTTGACTGATATTTGTGACTTACTTAGTTTTGACTTTGTAAACCTCATAATTTTGATTTAGTCATTCATAATTTACTGTCACGTAGTTTTGACCAAAAAAGTCCTTTTAAACTTTTGCTGACAATTTTATAGCTTTATTGTGGCGCAGTATCTCCTAACTTGACCTACCCTGAGTATTTTTTTAATGTTTTGTCATCCCTTATGTTTACTCAATGCCATGCCGATCTTTAGACTGTTGTAGCTCAAATACAGGAAGTCAAAGTACATGTACTGTCTTAAGGTGATTGTAATGTATTTTTTTAACCTCATTTTGATTCAGTATTTGTTAATAATAGGAGCAGAACAGAAACTACACAATAGCAGTCACAGATTATTAACAGCAAGGCTACAGTTAGATTTAGTCAGTCTAGGAGACTTTAGCAGCTTCTGATTAAGGACGGAGATGAAAAATAAATACATATGGAGGTGTGTGATGGTCTTCAGGAACACCTGGACGCAGTCGGCTCTGAATCTGGAGCCTCTTTCTGCTGGTCCAAAGGAAAACCTGTGAGGGAAACAGTGTTTGATCGTGACTTAAGTTTTAAAATGGCTAATAGAAGGTTTTGGAGCAAAGACAGTTGCTATTTAAACTTGATCACAAAGTTTATACTTTACTATTTTATTTCCCCATTTTGCAGCTTAATTACTTTTTTCTGTCTTACTTGCCTTTTATAAAAAATAAATTCTGAATTTGTATCAATTCGCATGGTCTAAATAAAAACACTTACTCGAGTTCAGTACAAAGTTCTGAAGTATGAGTACTTCACTGGAGTATTTCTCTTTCATCATCTTACCTGCAGGCCTCATTGTGTGAAAGAGTTGGAGCTGGAGAGAGAATGGAGTAAAAATAAAATATTAAAGGAACAGTCTACTGTTCAAGACCAACTGATGGCAGCAGTTTATTAAAAGGACAGTTCACCCCAAAATCAAGAATACATATTTTTCCTTTGGCCTGCAGTGATATTTATCCGTCTCGATTGTTTTGGTGAGTTGCAGAGTTTCGGCGGTGTCGGCTGCAGAAATTTCTGCCTACTCTCCACTATAATTGGACTAAATTGCACTCGGCTTGTGGTGGAAAGAAAAAAAATCTCCAAAACTCTGCAACTCACACCAAAAAAACTTGATATAATATGCAAAACTTTTCCTGCAAATCACAGACAGTAGCCTCAAATTAACATGATTCCTGTCAGGTATAATCTCTGCCTGTATTTCCTTATTTTATTCTGTGCTTTAGACACTTTACCAACTCAAACTGTTGGTATTTAAAGTTCTGATGCGTTTACGAACAGCTCGGACAAATCATACTTGCATTCTACCTTTAACTTTTGTTTGTTTTTTGGTGCTTTTGTCAGTCATCTGATTATTTTACCTCCTGGTTTCTTTTCTGGCTTCAGCAAACTTGTGTCTCAGCAGGAAAGCGGCCACAGCTTCAGCCACCTACACACACAAGAGAAGAAAATATTGTTTTCATATAAATATTCATGTTCAAATAAGTATTTATGCTTCTGACAGATCTCAGAGATACGTGTCTTTGAACTTTAGCCCTTAACACTGAAAGGTACCTCAAATATGTGCTGCTGAAAGTCTTTTATGGAGAAAAAATTACTTAAAGTTTAATTCAGTAAACCTATAATTTTAAAATGCCATGAAATACAATATTTACCTTTGAAATGTGGCGGATTAGAAGGATAAAGTGCCATAAAATGAAAATGTTCGATGTACAGAATTACATTTATATTAACAGATTTCTTACTTTGTCTGGTTTGTCTTCTTGCACTGCGTGGCCACAGGGGGGCAGCACCTGCATCATGAATTTACCTGCAGACAAACGGCAAGACAGGTACACACACTCTGAACTGTCTGTCTTCACACTCACACACACATATCTCTGCTATTTTATAACCCACACACTCCTGTGCTGTCATTTCCAGCGTGGCTGTTGACTGACAGGACCAGCTGTCTCTGGAGAGGAACTGCTGCCTCGAGGTGTGTGTGTCTGTGTTGATCTGAGTGTGAATGTGTGTGTGTTTGTCTCTGGAGGCGACTCTGCAGCACTGAGGACGTCCTTCACATTTTGCCTCAGTTTGTGTAGAAAAACAGCGTGAAATGAAGGTCAACTATTCCCAATATCACACTCTTTCTCTACATGTGGCATCTTGATCAAGACTACATTTCCCATCAGCCTTGATAACCTCTACTTCTTTCTACATATTCAAGGCGATATTCTTCAAGGCGTCCCATACTGACGCACACGGTATCCTTTGGCAGTAGGATGCCAGGAAGCCTTATAACACGTGATCACTGTGAAACTGTCGCAGTGGAAAAAATAACGTTGTTACATTACATTCTTACATCATGTGACACTAATGAAGCAAGTCACAAGACTAAATTTGTGTGACACAAATCATGTGACCAAACGTACCTTAAAACTTCTAATTACATTTTTGTTTTACGTTGAACACGAACGCCAGTCTCCTAGGAGCGAGTCGTGTGTTTCTTTGACCCACCCATCCGCGCCTCTGTGTCCGGACATCATGGCTATTTTTTTTTTTTTAGAATTTCTTTGTGCGACAAGAATTGAGCCAGAACTGAAGGGTAACCATGGCTACCGCTGAATGTGATGACTCAGCATCTCACCTTGCATCTGGCCAATAGTCAGATCTCTGTCCAGCCGGTCGATTCCTGGAAACAGACGCAGCTTCAGGTAAGTGTGAATTATTTTACTTTGTCTTTCAGACAAATAAGAATTTACTGCTGATCATTAATATTGTAAATCATTTTCAAGTTAAAATTTCACAGCATGTAATAAACACAAGGTGGTACTTCTTACCCCGAAAAGGATGTTTGAAATACTTACCGGCCAGCAGCAGGAGTTTGGGCAGGTTGCAAGCCAGGAAAAGGTTGGAGGTTCCTCTAAACCAGCCGTCCCAATACTTTTCTGACTTTGACAGGTCGATGCACCACTTATACACACTCTGGCATGGATACATATAAATACACAGTGAGGCTGGTTAAAAATCTTCATGATAATACGGCCGATAGCAGGAAAAAACATTAAGATCAAGTTATACTGTCTACCTGTGTTAGGGTTGAAAGGGTGAAAGTTTGAGACTAAATGTAAGTCACATTAAATCTTATTATACATGTTGACATGTTTCAATTTATGAGAAAAATGTCTGTATAAGAGCTGTTGTTAGGTTTAAATGGATTAATGAAAGTCAACACAAGTGCTGTTTTTGTACGTATGTTTTTATTTAAAAGTTCAGAGCTATAGGAATGAATGCAAGTCAATGGTAAGACTTCTCAAGTAAGATAAAGCAAATCTACACCTTTAGAAATTAGTCACTTTACAAATTAATGCAAGTCTTTTCAAGAACAAATGATATTATGGATATTTGTGTGTTTGCTGTTTTAATGGAACAAGTTAATGCAGAAGTTTGGGGCTCCATAATGAATGTAAATCAATGGATTGGCCTGAAGTGTGATAATACATACAGTCTTACGCCTTGAAAGAATAAATACATCACTGAAAGCATAAAACACACATTATAATATAGAGATTGATGTCAAGGGTTAATAAAGGTCAAGGTAGGATATTTGGTAATGAATGTAAGTCAGTGGAATATTTCTTCACCGTCAGCTTTTCTGTGCAGTTGTTTTTAAACCTGGCCTTCGCTGAGGCTCACCTCTGACGCGGTGTTTTCCTTGTCGTTGAGGTAGCTCTGATCATAGAACTCTTCGTTGCGCTCGACGACCACATCCGCCACCGGGCTGGCCTGCTCCAGAGTGTCGGTCTCCTCCACTTCACATCTGACAGACAGGAAGTGAGAGGAAAGTCAATAATCTGGATTCCGGCTGTTTTTCTCTTTAGGTCTAAGATGGAGAACCTAATGCATTTCAGCATAGCTTTCTCAGATAAATATCGTGGAAAAACAATGATGAAATGCGCCGTTACCTTGGTTAACTTATGGATTTCTCTGCGTTTGAACATTGTTAGAAACATTTGTGAAATATATGACATAGGTCAGGCGTTTTTACACATTTTAATGCAGAAATGTTATATATTGTAGCTTTAAAGCATAAACCAATCAGCAGCAGCCTACCTTTTGATCTGACCAACCACTGAGACTCTGGCAGATTCCAGATTCCTGATTTGTCCACTTTTGACACTGAAAGGAGAAAACAGTGGAAAAAATACTCCAGTTAATTTGACATTGACCCAGTGCAACCCACTGTGAGTGTGAGTCAGTGTTCCTGAATGTATCTACATGATAAATATGTATGTAAATTATTTAATAGATATGCCCTACAGGTAATGACACAACTATGGTGTGAAAAAGAAACTGCAGGAATTCATTTGGTTGCATTAGCACCATTGAGGCTAGCAGGTAGAGTGCAGCCAGCGTACTTTGACTGATTTAACTAATCTAGAGAGAAAATCCATTTTTTTCCAATTGACCAATCGATTGGTCGAAGAGTGGGTAGAAATTTAGTGAACTAAGATTTTCTTTAGTTGACTGCAGCCCTAGTTCATTGTTGACTGTTTACTGTTGTAACCGAACTACTAAATTGTTCAAGTCAAGCTTCTGGGGTTTTTGGTGGTTAACAGTCTTTGGTGAATTACTGCCATCCTGAATTTTACTGGGAAATCACAAGTGTAAATTGGGCCTTAAATACTCACCTCCACTCTATCGCGTGGTCCATGGACTTGAAGGACTTGGGTCTTCCCTTGAGGAAGTTTTGTATGCTGTGAAGTGCCTCCATTGCACTGCCTACAGGGGTAAAAGAATACATAATTGTGGACAAAAAAATGTCTTGGAAGAAAATGTAGGCTTCAGTGTGTATGATGCTTTGTCTCACGCTCACACTCTCACATTCTGACCTTCCACAACGTCTATAGCCACCAGGCCCACAGTGGTTGGAAGCAGCATGTTGCTGGCCGTATGCACTGCGATCGCCCCACCAACGCCGTGGCCAATCAAGATGATGGGGGGAGGAGTCTCACCGTAGCAGGCTCGAATCACATTGGCAACATCGCTGAGGGGTAGAGCAAATAATGAGAGTAGCAGTACTGTATTGGTCACTGAATATTATGCACTAGTAACATAAACATTGAAGGAATTTGCAGCAGTACTAGCAAGTGTGTTTCTATTGAGGACTACCCTGTTTTGTTTTCAGGGTAATGTTCATTTAAGGTAAAACTAGGGATGTCACGAGAACCGATACTTTGGTACCAAGATGATTCTTGGTGGTACTTGTTTTTCTACAGGTACAAACTTTCCAGAGGAGGCTGAGCGGTGTGATACCCCAATATATGAAGCACACCCTCCAGGCAGGTTTTTGCTTTGCTTCAACCACGCAGCCCTTCTGGCCTCTCAGTACCTGCGAGCTGCTTCAGGAGACCCCTGTTCCAACCAACCCCGAAAGGCTTCCTTCTTCAGCTTCACAGCTTCCTTCACCACTGATGTCCACAAGCAGATTTTAAGGTTGCCGTCAGGACAGGGACGGGCGACCTACTGACCACAGGTCCTCATGGCCACCTCTACAATCGAAGCTTTGAGCATGACCCACTTGGATTCCACGTTCTCAGCAGCTCCTGGGATGGAGGACACATTCCTCTGCAGGCGGGTGGTGAAGACCTCTCAAACAGGGAAACATTTTCTGAATTCATCTTCACTACACGTTTGGGTTTAACTGGTCTGTCTGGCAGCCTTCTCTGCCATCTGATCAAATTCACCCCCAAGTGGTGATCAGTTGACAGCTCTGCTCCTTACAGCCAATCCACGACCAGCACAGAAGATCAATAACAACGACACCATTGTGGTTCCACTTGACCATTTAATTTTTGGTATTGTGACATCCCTGGGTAAAAGTATTAGTGGAAGCTGGGAGTTTGTGTTTGCATTTGCCAGTGTGTTGCTTGTGCTGTTACCTGGACATAGTTTGAGTTGAGAAGTCGTCTGACTGGCGAACCAGCGTGGCACCTTAACAGAGAACAAATCCTCACAATAATGCAACTCAAACTGCTCTACATTGATTATTGCGTAGTTTAAAACATTAGCACTGAAATTATACACTTAAACCAGATCAAATGAAATGAATGAGACCCTCCTTGGTTGTTCATTGGCAAAGACACGCTGATTTTAAAATAATTTGCAGAAAAACAAATGAACTGACAGATGTGGTGCAAAGTCCAGTAACATTAACAGTTGCAACAAAAGATTCAAATGGCAAGAATGATGGCCAGTTTGGCCAAATGAGGTCAAATACAATCTCTGTTGTACAGTCCCATCAACCCAATTGGATCTGTATTGCTTCTGGAGTTGCCTTGGGAGAGGTTTACTCAAGAGATACACCAAACCTGTTTTTCTTTACATTTCCTCACCGTGACCTCTGAGGTCCATGGCAAGTACCCTGCAGGTCACTCTGCTGGTGATGGCTGTCTGCAACACAGAAAAACACCAAGACACGCTGCTGATAATCAGGATTACTTCCTACCTTTCTCAATCAACCAGCTGACTGTACAGGTACTCACGGTGAAGACGGCCCAGGACAGAGCTGAGTGTCCTCCTCCATGCAGCAGAACCAGAAGTGGTCCATCATTTCCAGCTTTATAAATCCTGAAGACGTCCCTGCTGTCCGCCAGTCCGATGTTCACATCCTCCATCTGGTCAAAATACTCCCGCCAGGACACAGGCGAGTAGTCTAACTTACAGCCAACCTCACTGGTCGACATGTAAATACACAAAAACATACACACACTTTACGTTAGCCACATGAAAGCAAGAACATAACCAGATATATCAGCAGATAATCAATTTTACAAACATACAGAGCCAGTTAAAAAGGAATTTCTGTAAAAACAATTAATGTCCAGATGAAACGTCATTTTGAGAGTCTAAGTTCTGTATTGTGACGTATTTCCTAATGAAATGGGATTGGCAGGTGGGAAATAGTGTTTTATTTGATTGTTCGTGATGTTGGAAGTTCAGCTCCTTAACTATCCAACCTAAATGCTTTAATGGATAGTCTAAATGTAAAATGTTAGCTTGGCTAACTGCTAACCTATAACTGTGAGTGGTTGTGTCATGTTTTTCAGTTATAAACAGGGCTTGATGGTGTCATTTTATCTTCTTCCTGTTGTTCATAATGGTGGAACATCAGCTGGCTCACCTCCTTGCTAAAAAAGCAACTGGAAACTGGGGTTAGACTTAAACTTAAACTGATTGATGTGTGCTAATCATTAGGCAGCGAGCAAATCTTTACTTATGTTGCACTTTTCACTATAGAACCAGCAGCAGTCCATTAGCTAAAATTCAAGCTTTTAGTCATCTTCTGTCAAGCAAGTTGCACAAATAAACTCCAACAATTCTAACATTTGTGAATCAAAGTGCTAAGCTAACTGTGTTTCTTTAGTCTTGAAGAAGTTACTTTAATTTGTCGTCGGTCCCCTTTGAGAGATAAACTCATGAAAATAAAAATAAGAGCATAATAAATATTTTTGTAGTGTAATTTAGTTTTCCAGTGTTTTGGAGAGATGACTTACTGCTCTGTATCGAAGTTCTCCTCCCACATGCTGCGTCTCAGCAGGAAGACGTCCAGAAGACAGCTGGTTATCTTCGATCTGTGTTTGTGTCGGTGTGCGAGGAAATAAAGCAGGTTTTCCTTAATAAGAACCACCAGGCAAAGTGAGCTGCTCCTCTTCCTGGCTGCAGATTCACACGTCCATTGAATGAATAAGAAGGCTGACTGTTGGCGTGACACAAACACACTGCAGGACAATACCTAGTCAGCTGCTGTTGGCAGGTAGCATCACTGCTGCAGCGTCCTATTGGCTGAGACAGAAAGCAAATAGACAACTTTTTCTTTCTTAAATGTGTCTAATCTATAGAGGCTTCAGTTACATCACTAATCTGCAGGCAGCTACACTTAGTGACAGAACTTTAGAGAAGTTTGTCGTCGCTGATGGCGCGTCACGTCTCCACCCGCCAAGAGAGACACAAAACTAACTGAAAAACAAAAAACTACTCCTGTATGGATAAGTTGCATGTACTGGCTCTCTGGAACACGTAAATCGTGTGTTAAGGAAAAAAGCCTCACAAAATCTTTAAAGTTAGAGGTTGAAACACAAAACTTATTAGCAAAGTCGATATAGAAATGACTAACAGGTTGATCAGGCAGGTTTAAACCAGAATAAACAGCCCAAAGACAGGAAACAAACCTGTGAACTTCAGAGTCCAGTTTTTGGATATGTCTGTTACGTTTGTCTTGTTATGTCTTTTTGTTTTGTTACATATTTTTCTCCTTACATCTCTTTCGTCTTGTGCATTTTGTTATGCGTTTTACATTGTTTTTTGATTTGTCGTTTTTGTGTCACATGAGCGTTGTTCTTTGTCTTGTTATGTCTTTTTTGTCTTGTTACATCTTGTTCATTTTGTTTCATGTTTTACATTGTTTTTTGTCGTTAAGTCATTTACATGGTTTATCTTGTTGTGTTTTTTTGTCATGTCTCCAGGGTTCTCGTCTTATCATGTTGTTTTTGTCTTTTTATGGCTTTTAGATATTTTTCATCCTTTACAACACTCTTTATCTTATGTTGATATCAGTCTTGATATTGAAAGGCAGCAAACGATGCAAAATTAAAAAAAAGCAACAATTCCCCTCAACTGCATTAAAACTAAAGTAACAAACCTGTTCTGAAAATGTAAGGCGTAGAAAGTATTTGTTCAAATGTTACGCCTTTTGATTTCAGGATCCATGATTCAACATACACAATACCAAAGCTCTGGCATGGACACATTTAAATGGAATGCAGCCATTATCAGTATTGTTAGTTTCTCATGTTTGATGAGTCAAAATGTCTAATAAGATGTGCATCTTAGCAGCCACATGTCCTGGTCCGGTCCATCAGCAGATGGATGTCACAGAGACATAACGGTGTCACTGACAATTTTATTAGCAGATACAAAAGCAGAGACACACACACACACACACACACACACACACACACACACACACACAGCCCTCAGGTGGCAGTGACAGACAGTTACAGTATCCAGGTAACCAGCAGTGTTTTAGATGAGACTGAATGTCGCTCAGTGAGACACACCTCTGTGTCACAGTTCAGGACATGGACATTATAAAAGCAAGTGTTTTACAAATAAGATTCACTCTGATTAAAAATGACAGTATCAGTAATCTGTCTGTCACTGTATGAATACTGTCAATAACAGAAACACTACGGGTTGTCAGAGAACAAAGAAGAATATCTGCAGTTTTTCTTTATTGCAGTTAATGTTTTTCTTTTGGAAAAAGGAAAAAAAATAAAGAAGCACTACTCCATCGATAAAGTTTTTAAATTGTAGTATGAATAAAGTTTCAAAAGCACTTCCTCATAAATGCACACAATCCATCATAAAAGGGTATTTTCCAGCGAAAGTCACCAACGTTCTGTGCAAAGATGTAGTTTCTTTGTGGAACAGCCACCAAGTTCACTTCCTTATCTACAAGTTACAACATTTTTGTAAGAATTTTTGTAATAATAATTTCCTAATCCTGTAATCCTTTTTGGTAAATCACTTAGAATACACAGAACGTGCAGTTTTATTCTCACCAAAAGAAGTGGCCTTTGATTTAATCAATTATTTACAAAAAAGAACAACATTTTATCTATTTTCACTTGATCCAGCAATTTCATTGCAAAAAAAAAAATGCAAAAAAAAAGCAAAAAACATTTCAACATGCATTGCAGTTCTCTTAGAAAACCTGCTGTGAAATCAGGGATTTTAAGCTGCAACAATCTCCCCAAAAAACGTGCAAAATCCTAGAAATCCTGGAGGGAATGCTAAACAGGTCAGCCCACTCATTTTAATGTTGTATTTTATGAATGTGTCATGTTTTGTTTAAGGTGAAGCGGAATAGCGGACCGTCACTAAATGAAGGGCCATGGGGCCCCTTAGGAAAATTCTGCCAAGGGGCCAGAGAAGTGAAACTGACCAGAGAGTCATGTAAACCATCAGTCACACACAGTTTTCGATTGTGGGGTGAACTGACAATTTTGATGTATTTGATGTATTTTGATGCTCCATTCAAAGGAGCAGGAGAAGACTGGAAGACAAAAAGAAACCAACAAGCATTAAGAGGAAAACAAGAAGATACTGACGGGAAGAAAAGTCGGAGACCAGGAAATACCTGAAAAAGAAAAGGATGGAGGAGAAGAGAAAGACAAACACAGGAAAGGGGAAGCTTAAGGAAGACAAGAAAAGTAAAAGTGAACAACCTGAGAAAAAAGAATAAAAGGAAGAAAGAAGAGGAGGGAACAGGAGGAGAGTAAACGTGATGAGGATCTCCTCCCTCTCTCCCGCCGTCTTTTATTTATTCATAAATGCATCCCGTGGTAGAGCTCCGAGGAGGTAGAGGCGAGGGAGCAGCTGAAGCTCTCCTCTCTTCACTCAGGAGCCGACCGTCAGACACCATGATGGGATCTCTGTCGACCAACGCTGGTGTCCCTGGACCCTGAACAGGTATGTAAAGATCAATTAAGGATCAATTAAATTAATTTAAGATAATTATTATATGTAGTGAGTAGTCTTTAATACTCAGACTGACTTGAGGTATTTACCATAATTAAGATACTGTAATTCTCTCACGGGATTTTTATTATTACATTTCCATTAATCTTATAAGTTTAGAAATAGATCGTGTCTAATGCTTAATGGTATTTCACCTCTTATGTAATCACTAAAGCATTTCTGTGATACCCTACTTTTGCAAGATAGTTATGGAGGGAGAAAATAATAATCAAATTATTAATACCAACACTCTATTTCCATTTTTTAAATGACATTTTATTCTTTAAGGATGTATATAAATAAAGTATATGTAACTTATGGAATGTTTTGGTTTGCTTTAATTTTTTTTTTAAATTTATAATCTTGCTCTCTACCAGAAAACACTCTTGTCCCAGACAAGAATTCACAACTTCAAACAATTTGAAAATGTGTTAAAAGCCTTCAAAATCAAAAACTAACTTATGTAACATGAGTACAAAGATGTGCCCAAAGTGACATCCTCAAGTTGCATCTTATGTAAAACCAACCATCAGTCCAAAACCTTTCTTTTACTGTCATAAATGACAAAGAAAAGCAGCAAATGTTTTGACATTTTTTGATTGACAAATGACTGAGGCAGTAATGAAATATTAAAACTGTTGGCAACTAATTTTCTTTTGATCAACTCCCAGAGGAATGGGAAAGTTCAAAATAAGATCTCGTCTTTGTCTATCCTGCGTCTCCTTGACATAAATGAGTTCTTATTAAGGCCAATATGAGACTGGCTATTTTCTCGTACTTCTTAAATTTGGCTCCTGAGAAACTGCCTTTGTCTCGTCTCACAAGACTAAGTTGAGCCCAATTTAAGATCTTAAAATGCTCTTTTTTGTCTCACTGCACTGATTTTACTAAGTAAAGTAAATTTAAGTCATCATTTTTTAATGATTTGATGAACAAGGTAGGGTTTTGGAATTATTGTTGACTTGTATTGATCATTTGTGTCTCCATCTGTCCAATCAGGTGCTGACCTTCAATTGCCAAATTCAACAGAATTGTGACATTATCACCATGGAACCCTCCCCAAATGTTTCCAAGCGTAAGAAGGATGTCCAATCAGAATGCCCGATTCCAGAGGAGGTGGAGCTTACAGATGCCCTCAGCAACACCGAATCCAATGCCAACTGGGGGGTGGAGCCTAACTTCAATCTCAACCTCAATCTGGTTTCCCCAAGAAGCCCCCGCCCAGCTACAGAGGCCTCGAAGCTGCATGGAGGGAACAAAAAGGACAATGGGAGCAAAGGAAGTGGGAAACCCGGGGCAAAAGGGGCAGTTACTTCACCGAGCTCCCTGGCAACCCCTGTGATGTCACCAAGGGAGAGAGATGATCCATCGCGCCAAAAAAGCAAAATTCCAGCTTTGTCTCGGTCACCAACAACAGAGGCCTGTGTGAACAACAGAGGCGAGCAAAGGCTGAAATCCCCGAACCCCAGACACACTCCTACCCTCAGCCCGAAGACGAACACACACAGCAACTGTGCAGCAAGTCCTAAACCCCACCAGGTGGATCAAACATCGATCACTAGCAGCCCCAGAACAACTGAAAGAGTGAAAACACAAGTACAGAGAGTGGAATCTGCAGTCCTCTCAACCCCCAAACCACATATTGCACTGACTACTGAAACAACAACAAAGACACAGTCCCCAAAAACGCTTCACCTTCCTGTAAGCCCGAGAGTCCAGAATCAGAAAGGAGATACCAACATTATCAGTCCAAAACTGGTCAGTCGAACCCCAACAATTACAGCTAAAACCCCAAAACCAGACCCAGCAAGCACAAAGTCAAATGAGCCGCCTCACAATTCTGAGACGCCCCCTGTAGGAGCAAAATTGCAAAATCAGAGGGCTGAAATGGCATTGCTCGGTACCAAGACCCCTCAACCCAGTTCTCTAAGTCCCAAACCATCCACACAGAAGAAAGTTTCTGGGACCAAAAGCAGTAATGCATCAGGGTCCAAGGAGAATCTTGATAGTAAAGATTCAAGTGTTGGTTCTGAATCCAAAACCAGTTCCAAATCCAGTTCAAATTCTAAAGCTACAACAGCTACCAAGGACAATTTGGATTCAAAAACTGGCTCTGAATCCAAAGTCATTCCCAACTCTAAAACTGCAATGGGGTCCAAAGATAGCCTCAATTCTAAAAGTGGCTCTGCTTCCAAAACCAGTTTGGGATCAAAGGACAGCTTAGACTCCAAAACTGGCTCCAATTCCAAAACAAGTCCAAATTCTGGGAAGTCTGGAATGGGATCCAGAGATAGCCTTGATTCTAAAACTGCAACTGAAATTAAAGCACCCAAAACCTGTCCTGATTCAAAGACAGTTGTAGGCTCTAAATCTGGGATTGGGTCAAAGGACAACCTGGATCTTAAAACTCCTCCAGACTCTAGTGACAGTTTAAATCTCAAACCCAGTCCAAGTTTTAAACCAGACCTCAAGTTGAATATCACCATTAATTCTGACGTGCTTTCCAATTCTAAACCTGCTCCGACCCGTTCAATTTCCAAACCGTCTCTGGTGGCCTCTAGATCTAAAGTAGGCCTTGTTGGATCTGCTTCCCCATCGTCCTCTGGAACTGGCCTGTCTGGGTGCAAAGACGACAACATCAATACCACAAGTTCCAGTGCTACACCCAGCCCACATCCAAAAGCTGGTTCAGATTCTCCTAAGCTTGCACCAGTTCGGTCTAGTTCAAAGTCAGCTTTGGCAGACTTGTCTTCCTCAACACTGTCTCCCAGACCAACTTCAGCAAGTAGGAGTCCTGGGTCTGGTCCTGGTAAAAGCATTGGTTCTGGTTCAGCTGGATCAAACAAGGAGGTCCTGTGGAGTCCTGGTTCTGCTCCAGGTAATTAAAGTCACAGAGTCTAAGCAGCAGTTGCAATGATCTAGAATGAGGTGTTTTGTAACTTTTTTCAACCTGAAAGTCATTGGTCTCCTCATGTGCAACTACAGCTCATTTTATTTTGTGATGTTGTTGTCTTCTTCTGGTTCTGACAATAGCCCTCCAGAACATCTTGTAATTTGTCCGAAAGTCTGAACCATCCAAAAAAATGTTTTCACACTGGAACTGAACTGAACCATGTTTCAATTTGATCTGGACTGCAGTCCGACCAAAGTTTGGTTGTTTGGCCCTGTCCGTGGGCGGTGGGAGGTTTTACACCTGTGACTCTTGTTCAGATCAAACTAAAAAGTCTGAAAGTCTGGACCAAACCTTTTCCCTTTCCAGACTTTTGTTCTTTTCACTTTGATCTATATCAAAATTACGTGTGTGAGACCTCCCCTGGACCATAGTCAAGACCAAACAGCCAGACCATGGTTCAGTTCATTTCTAGTGTGAAAACGTTTTTGGAATAGTTTGGAGTTTCAGATAGTCCCAGTCCCAGGCTTTTCAGAAGTTCTGACAGAAACCAAAACCACAAAATAAAAAATCACAAAATACAGACAAACACTTTTCACAATTAAGACAACAAGGATTACTGAGAGAATTACAGAAAAGAAAGAAATTTAAAAGCAGAATAAGTCAGTTCATTGTTAACATTTGTGTTTGTTTGCAGGTTCTGGCTTGCTCGCTCCTCTGGCCACCTCCAGCCCTAAAACCAGAACCACTGTTGATTTGACAGTGAAGGGTGGATCCACACCAGAGCCTGCAGCGGTTGAACTTGTTGCTGTGGAAACTCTCCTCAGCAGGACACCCCATAATACCAGCCTTACTCGGGGTCTCACCTTTGATTCTATCACCAAGACAACGGCAAAAGCAGGCGCTGCAGACAAGGAAGAACACATGAAACCGCCTGAGGTTAAAGTGACAGCTGTAGGAGGGCCGGTGGCATCGCAGGGAGTCGTGCGAGGGGTAGAAGTGACTGACAACACAGGGTTGTTGCCAGGCAGCCTGTGGAGCCAATCAAGTCACCTGGGAGATGCAAATGCCATCACCGCTGGTAGCAACATCCCATCATCAAAGTCAACAAGTGTAGAGAGTAAGAAAGAGGAGAAGAAGAAGCAGGAGACAAGTAAACAGAAAAAAGGGAGTTCTTTATCTCCTTCGCCTTCCTCTCATCCAGCGAACTCCAAGACACTCAGGGAGACAGCGACCATGACCGACCCCAGTGAGAGGCTCAGTCTGTGGGGAGGGGAGCGAAGAGAGGTGGGCGTCCAGGTGGAGGTGGAGGTGGTCGAACGCTCGGCTTCCACCGCCTCCAGCTTGCACAGGGGAGCTCCCACCTCCTCTCTGATTGGCTCTCCCAGCTGTCAGTCAGGTAGTTTGACCTTGCCGACGGTCCCGTCTCTGTGCTGCGTCCCTGCAGGACAGCCGCCTTTCCAACATATCTGTAAGATCGACATTGAGCTGCGCAGCCAGTCGGTGCTTCCCTCTGCTGTGACTGACAAGGCAAGTTCGCTCCCGGCCTGTCTGCGTACGTACAGCTTCCAGCAGAGCCCCGGCCTCATGTCAGAGCTACGACTCGCACAAAACCAAGACAAGGACGTCAGTGCTGAGAGCATTGGGGAGGACGATGAGGAAGAAGAGGAGAAAGGGGATGACAAAGTCGCAAAGGAGCAAAAGGAGGAAGAAGAGGAAAGGGAAGACACGGTGAAGCCACAGGAGGTGGCGTGGGACAAACAGGGGATGACGTGGGAGGTGTATGGTGCCTCTGTAGACCTGGAGTGCCTGGGCACGGCAATCCAGTCCCACCTGGAGACAAAGATTCGGGAGCAGGAGAAACAGCTAACCACTCTGAGGAAGTCCATCTGCTCCAACAACAGCCTCAAAGGGTACAGGATGAAGAAGAGGAAGAAGAGGAGAGGGGGGATTCTGGGATGCTGCAGGAAGGCGCCCGCTGTGGCAGACTAGTCCAGAAAGCTAAAACACTAGACTCTAAAGCACATCTGTAGAGACAGGACACTTAAATTCATATAATTCCTGTGTAATTTAACACTTCATGTCTGATTATGTACAACCCCAATTCCAAAAAAGTTGATGACTTGGAAAAACCTTTCAACCTATATTCAGTTGAATACAGTACAAATACAACATACGTAATCTTCAGACTTTATTGGTTTTTGTAAATTTTCACTCAAATTTGACACCTGCAACATGTTCCAAAAAAGTTGTGACAGGATCATGTTGACCACTGTGATACACCAGCTTTTCTTTTAACACTCAGTCAGTGTTTGTGAACTGAGACACTAATTGTTGAAGTTTTAAAGGTAAATTCTTTCTCATTCTTGCTTGATATACGACTTCAGCTGCTCAACAGTTCGGGGTCTCTGTTGTCGTATTTTGTGCTTCATGATGCACCACACATTTTCAATGGGAGACAGGTCTGGACTGCAGGCAGGTCAGTTTAGTACATGAACTCTTTTACTACGAAAACAAGCCTTTCTCCTTAATGCAGAGATTTCTGTGGATTCACTGTCACCTGTTACCTGCTCCAAACAGGTGTTCTTCGAGGGTACCACAAAAGTCTTTTGTTGCTCCTGTCGCAGCTTTATTGGTGCATGTTGCAAGTATCAAATTCAGAATTAGTGTAAATTTATAAATAAATAAAATAAATTAAAAAGTATCTGCAAATCCCTGCATTCTGTTTTTATATACATTTTACACAACGTCCAACCTCTTTTGGAATTGGGGCTGTAATACTCGATTACCTCAAATAGAATAGCAATAAAACTCTTGTGTACACCAAACAAACAAGCTCTATATAGACGAAATGATATTCATACAAGTTTCATGGTAACTGCTGTTTTATTTTAAGTCTGTTGTCATCATTGATTTTTAATTCATTACTTCCACCAAAGAGGTTGTGGTTTATTCATTCGTTTGCCTGTCAGCAGGATTAAGAAACTACTGGCCCGATTTTCATGGTGGAGGGGTGGACGCACAAAAACTTTGTATAATGGCTAAACATACAACAAAACATAAAAGCCACCTCAAAAATCACTGTAGGTATGGTTAGCTTAGCATGAAGACTGGGAGCAGATGAAATCAACTGGCCTGTCTCTGTCCATTTAGAACAAGGCTGGTTGTTTTCCCCGTTTCAGGTCTTTATGCTAAACTATTCACCTGCTGACTGTGTGTAGGATTTAGTGGCATCTAGTGGTGAGTTTGCAGACTGCATCTCGCTTCACCCTCCCCTTCCAAGCGTGTAGAAGAACCTACGGTGGCTGTGAAACTGTCCCTCTGCCGAAGGTAACGAAAACACAATTCTTATTTTCAGGTCATTATATGCTCATGAAAATATATATTCAAATATTATATTCAATTTTTGCCATAATCTGCAAAAAAAAAGTAAATCTTGCACACTGGACCTTTAACAGACAGACATAAGATTGCTGCTCCTTACAGTAGAGTCTCGCAGTATTAGTACATGTAAAAATGTTTACTACAATCAGTTGTATTTCAGTCAGTGGTGGTTCAGCAGTGTGAGAGTCAGTAATACTTCAGCTCCTGTGTACTTGGAGTATTTGAAGTAGAGCTGAGAGGACAGCAGCTCTCTACTCTTCACTGGTGGTAAATATTTCATCCACTTCCTTTTTCACAAAATGCCGCACAAACCACTCAAGCACTTGGGGCGACACGAGTGTGTGTGCGCGTGTGTGTGTGTGTGTGTGTGTGTGTGTGTGTGTAAGAGAATTAATTGTTTTCTGAAAATTTCTCAGATGGAAAGTCACTTTACTTCCTCTACCAACTTTACTGTCCTCTTCTTCTTCTCCAGTCTTTTCCTTTCTTTTTCTGACCTACATTTCTTTCCTTTCATTTCCTGTCCTTTTATTTTCTTTCATTTGCTTTTCTGTTCTTCAGTTTCTTTCCTTTTCGTCTTATATTGTCTTTACTTTCATGTCTTTTCCTTTCCTTTTATTGATTTAACTTTCCTTTCATCCAGGTCTACTGTTGTCAGTAGGCTTTCATTAATGCAGTAATAAAATTATACCAACACGTAGCGGCACACAGACATGTTTTCTGCTTTATTAATGTGTTGTTTTGGTTTGTTTGGTGCTATGTTGTCATCACCAGCACAAGTTAGTTGAATAACCTTGAAATATCAACTTTTACTCTTTGTCTTTATCTCACTTTCTCTCATGTTGTCATAATTTAGGACCCAACTGGACCTAAAAGTCCTAATGTCCTATTTAAAAACAGTCCAGTACATGAACTTTTCCTGCATCCCTCTATTTGTTTTTTCCTCCATCTTCTCCCTCCATTTGCACACATTTCTTCACCTTCCTCGTCTCACTTTCCCTCCTCTTCCTCCATCTCGACCCTCTTTCATAACCCTTCCTGTTGTGGAGTCGTGTTGTTGATGGAGCGCTGGGTTGCTTCTCTGAATTATTCAGAAACATTAAAGTCACGCTCATGTTAACAACAGAGTGTCTCTGCCATGTTTTATTCAGCCTCAGATTCACTGAGAACACAGACACTCGCTTCAGTATGGTGCTTATGATGGTTTTTGAAGTCTTCTTGAAATTCTGTTTAAGTTTGTAATTAAGAAACAATATCTTAAATATTATGTGCAAGACATAATTTATTCATTCACACATTCATTTCTGTTTACGGCACTCTTCAGGTTTATCAGATATTTCCCTCTCCTCCTCTGCAGGAATGCTACCTACTCTGAAACCGATATATTTATCAATGTATGCATATATTAAACTATGCATTCTTGAGTTAGGGTTACGCTGACCTTGACCTTTGACCCCCAAGAGAGTAGGATGAGATCACAGTTACCTTGATGTTTGGCCACCTAAAATGGATCTGTTTATCATCGAGTCCACCTGGACATTTGGGCTAAGATTGAAGGAATTCCTTCAAGGCATTCTTGAGACATTACATTCAGAAGAGTGGGATGAACATTAGGTTACACTGGCCTTTGATCACCAAAATGTAATCAGTTCATCCTTGAGTCCAAGTGGACATTTGTAGTTCAAGCTCAAATCAAAACTGTTATAACTGCATTCATAAAGCATTCACGGTTAAGTACTGTAGGAAACAGATTACACACAAGTCTTTACTGGCTAAGACATTTGTTGAGCTTTAATTGTGAGGTCTGACTTAGTAAATCACTTGTGCTAGTTAGTTTTTACTTGGTAGAACTCAGAAAGAGCTTTACGCAGTTATAGATTTATAACTAGCTGCTGAAACCCAATCCTGGTTTCGTCGTAGATTATTTAAAAGCCAGCTTTATGTTTAGCAGATTTGGTGTTTGCAGCACTTTTTTTGTCATGGTTACCATTTTATGTCCGGGAATTAAGAAGACTTGGGTTTTCTGTGTATGCTTAGTTTATTTTTGTTAGTCTTGCTGCAGATGTGATGCAGATGTTTATCTGCTACCTGTTGAGTAATGTGTGTACAGATTTATTTATCTGAAAGATCTGAAGCAGAACACATCCAGAAAGTCTTGATGCATCTCATGTCTACTGTTATAATAGCAGGTTGGGATTAAGTGACCAATCAGAGAGCAGGTGACTGGATCTAGAGGTGGAGTGTTTCCAGGGAACATCTAAGATGTCTTGATGTCAGTCCTCTTCTTCTGGTCTTCGTCCGGCCGAGCTGATATTGACACAATGACGTGAGTTTATACATCTGTGTATATAAATGCATGTATTTGTATACTGATGCATCTTTATGTGTGTGTTAGTACCTTTAACAGCGAGCCAGCTTTCAGGAGATGATCCCTCCCCCAGATGCTTGCATTTGTAGAGTCCCTCATCAGCTTTGGTCACCGCTGTCAGAGTCAAGTTTTTCAAAATTCTATGTCTGAGACACGAACACACAGGAAAACAATATTTTATCTGTTTGAGAAATTAACTTTATTCTAAAGTGGGCAAGTTAAAAAAGTGCATAAACTCAGATTGTAAAATATTTTACCTCACCCAGCTGTCATCTTTGTAGTAGAGGGCTCTGAAGTCGGAGGTGAATTCCTTGGTTGTTTTGTTTCTTTTCAAGCAGCGCAGCATCACGTCCTCCCCTTCAAACACAGGAAGTGGTGGACTCTCCAGGACAACCGTCCGATCAACTGCACAGGGGAAGACAGTTTGGCTAAACAACGGTCTGAACTGTGTGAACTTATTGCCAGCTTGCTGACTGACAGCTAGCTTACTTGCTAATAGACTAATGATTTTTGTAGGTGATGCTTAGGTGGAGGCAAAACAATTCCCTAAACATGTTAGCTTACACTAGCTAGCAAGTTTTGTTGGCTTGTTTTTTAACGATGGCTTAAGAAAAAAAAAGTTAATTTAGAACACGGACAGACGGTTTCACTGAGACTCACCGGAGGCAATGGTCGTAACGTTGAGGGCGTTGCTTCTCTCCCCCGTTGAACTCTCACACCAGTACAATCGGTCCGACCAGGGAAATTCAGATCGCACGGTGCAGGATAGGTGACGGCCTGAAGACACTTGACCGGGACACTCTACGATTTGCCCCACCCATTTGTCAAACCTTGGAAGTCAGAAGCAAACAACTTTAGATTATTGTAGTGTTTCAGATGTAGGAGTTATAGTTTGTCATTTCTTTTGGAACTATTCTCAAAGCTGAGATTAGTAAAAGGCCAACCTCATCATCTTCCACTGGGTGTTATCGCTGGGCAGCTGGCAGCTCACCGTGAACGTCTCACCGTCAAGGAACTGGCTTCTGTTGTGGCTGATCAGGTCTATGGAAGCTCTGGGAGAAATGTCTGTGTTGGGGGTGATGAATGTGATAAACGGATATCATACAAATAAATATAAATTTAAAAAAGCAATAATTATTTTACACTTTCTTTCATATAATATAACATTAGCATTTTTCCTAACCGGCCACCCAGATTATACGGTGCCAATCATGAACATAAACATCAGGTAGGCTTCCATCATCGTCACAGGTGTAAACACCCTGGTGCTCATGGGTAACGGGGCCCAGCACATAGGAGATGCCTGCAGACGCTCGCTGACTCACCAGGACCTGCGAAGAGAAGAGACCACATATTTAGAGAAAAGATTAAATTGTATGTTTATCTCCATCCATTCATCCCATTTCTCCTGCTTATCTGGAGTCAGGTTGAAATGGCAATTCCATGCATTCCTCTCTCCAGCAATGCTTTCCAGCTTCTCGCCGTTTCCAGGCCGGATGAGATAGGGTTCTTTGTCCCATTATATAAAAGGATTCTCAGTAGAACCCTCTGGCTAGTTTCTAGATAAAACCCTTGAAATGTAAATGGGTTCTTGGTAGAACCCCATGGGATGGTAGAAACCCTTGGAATATAAAAGTTTTTTTTTTTTTTACAGAATCTATCATAGGGAGCTCTGCGTCCTTTATCTTGGGTTCTAGGTAGAAGTCTTAATGGAATTATTAGACAAACTGGAACTAAAGTTGGTGGGGTTCTGCAGAGGGTCAGTTGCTACGGTCATGAGAATTTAGCAGCCTAAAAACGGGTAACCTTCTTGGTCTTTTGTCCAGGACCCATCTTGGTCCAGACCAGTTGCAGGTCCAGCTTGTCGCTGTAGTTCCCTTTGTCATTGTGTGCGGTGCAGTTGATCTCCACGGTGTCGCCCACACTGAGGTACCAGGTCGGAGAAACCCCCATCCTTGTTGTCAGGCCTTTGTATTCAACGGGCTCTGACTCCTGACGCCGTACATCTGATGACACAACAAGAAGTCCACTGTTACACCAGGTTATTGCCATTAATTAAGTCATGGATGCCTGTTTAGCCAGTAGATTTCAGATTAGTGGGGGTCATCAAACCTGTGCATCATAACCTCTTTTACAACTTTTTTTCTGCAGTTTTTTCACATTTTATTCTGGAGCTCTATTGCAGTCACAGTTGTGTATATCTGCATATCTCCTTGCTACAACACTTCCTCTCCTGTCACGTCAAATACAGCCCATCCCTCCATACTCACTACGAGATGAAGATCCTGAAGATCCAAAGCAGAAGTGGACACACAGCACTGGAAACAAAGGTAAGATCAGTGCGCAGCTGTGGAAAATATTTTAGTGAAAATGTACGAAGTTATGAATGATTTAGTCACACACTTACAGAGAAGCCCACAGACTGAAGTGTGTCTCATTTTGTTGAAGTCTCATCTATTTTCTTCCACTCTGAAGGACATCAAACACTCGAAACTTTATTTTCATCTGGTCGTCGGCCCCTGAAATGTTCTCAGTGAGTCATGTGGCTTCCCTCACAGCCCGTCTGATTGGTTGGTTGGTTGGTTGTGGTCGATAGATGTTTGGTTCTAGTGGGTTAAAGGTGAATCTTTGTTAAACAAACAAGAGAACGTGCATTTCTGTGTGGTTTCACCTCAACCTCATTTCACCTAATACAGAATCAGAATCAGCTTTATTAGTAAAGTATTTGTACACATACAAGGAGTTTGACTCTGGTTCTACTGCATTTTTATATTCCAAGGGTTTTATCTTTAACATACTCAGGGGTTCTACAGAGAACCTTTTTATATTCCAGTTGTGTCCGGTTGTAGTTGTAGTCTATTCTTCATCTACACTCTTAAAAATAAGAAAATAAGTAGTAAGGGCTAACTAGAACCGTAAAGGGTTCTTTGGCTTGTCCCCATAGGAGGACCATTTTTGGTTCCCGGCAGAACCTTTTACATAGCTTCCACTTGGAACCTTTTAGAATTCTACCTAGAACTGAACATAAAGGGTTATACCTAGAATCACCTGTGAAAGGTTCCAATCAGAACCTGCTTTGAGAGGTGCCACTGAGAACCAATCTATAGTAACGGTTCAACCTAGAACCTTCTCTAGGGGTTTAATCCAGAACTGTTCCACCTTCTAATGAAGCAAACAAGAACCCACCGAAGGGGTTCCGAGAACCTTTTTATATTCCAAAGGTTTCATCTAGAAAAACATCAAAGGGGATTGATTGAGAATGCTTTTATATTCCAACTGTGTCTAGAACAAACTCAAGGAGTTCTACCAGGGAACCTTTTTATATTCCAAGGACTTTATCAAGAACACACTTTAAATTATTAATAAGAAATTGATCTGTAAAAATTGGTAATACTTATAGAAAACAAATGTGATTGTAGGCGTACGCAGTAAAATACTGCACATGTTGTTTAGACTTCTGGACTGAAAAGATTTTATGACGCCTGTTAATTGCTGTTATTGAGGTCTCTGGTGAACAAAGAGTTCTAAAGGTCAGTTGATCCAGCTCAATTATTTTATATCCAAAGAAATTATTAACTACAGTCATTATTTTATGGTTTGATAACAGACAGTATTTTCTCAAGAACAGTTGAGAAGTAACTCTGCTCTATAATACACAAAAAAAACACACAAATAATATATAATAATTGTAACACAAAATATAATCAACAAATAAAGGATGATGTATTGTTACAGATACAACTTTATTGATTCCAGGAGAAAAGTGACATGTCAGTCAGCAGGATATAAAGTCATTGAAGTGAGCTTCATATTTACCAACTGGGACGTTAAAGTGACATTAATGCATCAATCATTTTAATCTAATAATAAAATGTTCATTATTCTGAAATTTGCTGTTCTATCTAATAAGTACTTCATTTGATACTTAAAGTATGTTTTTATGCTAATACCTTGGTTCTTTTACTTCAGGAACATTTTGAAAGTGTGTATGAGAATATAACAGAGAGCTGATCTATAAGTTTTGATCACTCACGGTTCAGTTTTCATCAACTGTTTAACTTATATCAAACATCTGCTTTCTGTCCAAAAAGGTGAACTGTGTTCGTATAAAAAGAAACAAAAGTGACTGATGAACAAGTTTGATCAGGTGCTATAAATGACGGGGTTCAATGTTGTCATCTGATAAGCTCATAATAAAACAGTAGCTGAAGCTGAACTTTGTCCTGTGCTGCAGGTTCAGACTGGTTTATAGTGTATTAATGATGGTTTTTATTGAATCAGGTCGACACACTGAGATGAATCTAACCCTGTTTTTCTGCACAGACCTGATCAGGACACAAGTGAGCAACCAGACTGACGGACATTCATGGAAATAAGCTCAGTGAGTGGAACTTTGTTGGATTTGAATTTTCTTCACTATCAGAGCTTTGCTGTTTCTAAAATGTTCCTGTCTGACAACATTATTTTAAGTTTAATGCAGTCATTAGTAAACTTCCTCACAGGAAGTTACTGATGAGCTCAGAGGTCTCAGTGGTACTGAATGTTGAATTCTCATGTCTGTTGACTCTTAGGCCTGTAGACAAACGACTGACATACATTAATGAAAATCGGTTACAGTCTCTGAGACTGGGTCGTGACCCTCAGGTGGGTCACAGAACATTTTGTTTGGGTCACCAAATAAATTGCAAAAGGACTCCTGCACACTGTTTAACTTGCACTTACACATTTATATGCAACGTTTCTGCCGTCTTTTCACAACATTTCGGTCTACTCGCCCCCCTCATTTAATAGATGTTCCTTTATTCTACATCACGAAACAAATAAATGACTATGAAAGAAAGTCTGCAAAGTTAAGATTTATATGTGAATCAAACCTTTTATAAAGCATTTAAAATATATAGTATATTATTTTACTGATGAGATGAAAAAACAAGAGCTTGTTAATTCTGTTTAAATACACTTTTTCTGAAGTTGGCTAAAATGTCTTATATTGTTTTCCTGATAAGAGGAAATAAAAACAAGTAGATGACCTGTGAACTCACCTGAAGGCATTCATTTCTCATTTATAAAATATTTAACACATATATGTTTTCAATAAGAGACGTCTAGATAATATAAGATGACGTGGAAATGGTAGTATAATTGTCAGGAACGTTACTTTATGCACAAATGAACTCTTCCCATGATTTATTGATTGTGAATTGGGGTCACGATGTTTTGTCATTTATAAAAAGTTTGGGAAACACTGGTTTAAACATCTAACTCATTTGCAATGGATTCTACTTGTCTGTCCATTAACTATTGATTGTTTAATTGATGTGCACTAACACAGACTGGACACCTTTCAACCAATCACTGGAGAGATTCTGACTATATTTATTAAAACAAAAAAAGATATGAGAGTTCTCTCAGTTCGTCTGTACAAGAGTCTCTCAGCAGCTTTCAGAATAAATCTGGAGAACCACTCTGAGTTGAAGAATAAGATGCAGCTTCAGATCTTCACTCTTATTCTGTCAGTGAATTTTACAGACTCTCTTCTTCTCAAGGCATTTATCTGAGCTGCTCTGTGTTCATCTGACATCTAGTGGCCTGAGAGCAAAACTACATCAGCTGCTCTGTGATTCTCTGACAAACAACTCATGTTTGCTATTCTTACTGGATAAAAATGAGAGAAAGTCATCAAAACTGCTTTCCTGTAATGAATCTAATCTCTCCCAAAATTTTTTCTGACAATACAAATACATCACTAAAGATTATTTAGTATTTTAGTGACTTTGTTGTCAGAAAGCTTCATTAGTTTCCTGCAGTCAGAGCTGTGTATGTTTGTGATGATGATAAATGTGTGAGCTCTGACAGCATGTTGTTGTGTTTGTGTGAAGGTGTGGACTCTGCTATGAATCAGTGTGAGGAGACAGAGGAGGGAGTCCCTCCCTCTAAAACCACTCTGTGTGGGGAACATGACATCCAGACCAAAGCTCAGAGGTGAGATGAGCATCTCTAACTGCTCATGACTAATCGCTCCAGCATCTTTATTCCCAGTCACAGTGTTTCACCTTAAAACAGAAGGAATGATGGAGCAACATGACATTATCAATTTAATGAATTTGTCTTGTCTGTTTCTATCAGGGTTCAGCAGCAGAGACCAGACTCTCCTGTACCGAGCTGTGTGTCCATGAAAAGTGACCAGTCCGTGATTGAACCTTTTAACTTCAAAGATAAACACCAGTCTGCTGAAGAAAGGTAAGAATTTCACTGCTGAATTGTTTGATCAGCAGCTTTCCTGGAAAAAGCTATCTAGTTATTAAACAGATCTAACGATGCACTTGAACACATCACCTGTGGTGTTACCTGGGGTCATCAGGCATTTTGGATCTTTCAACAGTCGTATACAGGAGACGCCCAGGAGACGCAGCCAGAGCTGATAAGGCCATATCTTGTGTACAAGTGGCTTATGTCATTCATGGACATTTTACAATGTTTTATTGATGTTTAGTAATAAAAGTGTGAACATTGTCCCACATAAAAAAAAAACAACTCACCCAATTCTCTATAGCTCAGAGTGCTCTATAGCACAAACAATAAAAGAGCAGATGATTTTAACAACAGTTGAAATATTAAAATACATTGAATATTCAGAGAGAAGGACTATGAAATGATCAACCACCAAAGTTTGCCAAGAATCACACCAGAAGTTTAACTGACAAGTTTATTTTTCAACTGCTAGGTGTTCTGGGTCCTGTGTAATGAGGCAATGCTCAACTTAGTCCGTCTCTGTTTTGTCTTTGTGACAAAAATAATGCATTGATGCTGTTATGGAACTAATTCACGATATGGATATTTTTTCCTAACAAAGAAAAGCATACTTTCCATTTACAGATAATGATTTGTATGTTATCTTGTCTTGTCTTGTCTGTTTCTATCAGGGTTCACCAGCAGAGACCAGACTCTCCTGTACCGACCTGTGTGTCCATGAAGAGTGACGGGTCCATGATTGAACCTTTTACCTTCAAAGATAAACACCAGTCTGCTGAAGAAAGGTAAGAATTTCATTGCTGAATTTGTTACTCTGCAGCTGTCCTGGAAAAAGCTTAAATACATCTTCAAATGCCCTTGAACACATCATCTGTGACGTAACCCGGCGTCATCACGCGTTTTGGGTCTTTCAGCAATCATGTACCATTGCCCAGGACACGCAGCCAGAGCTGATGAGGCCCTAGCTTGTGTACAAGTGGTCTGTGATCCTCTTCCCTGGGACAGGGGACATGCTGGACTTTCAGACAACCCCCAGCAATACAAGTTCATTTGGCTAGGAAGAATGTTGTACACTGACTGGATCAAAACCTGGATCCTGAGTGGCTTTGCCTTCCAGACCTCAAACCAAGAGGTCTTTCTATCCAAGCCTTCTTCCCATCTGGTCCAGGTGCCCTGCTGTTGCACCTCCACCATCCTGCTCACAAAAACTTCCTCTCCTCCTGGTCTCATCACCGGTGCGACCAAGTGACGTCTACCTTTGCTTCTGGCTTTGTTGTAGCAGGTTCTTGAAGTCCTGACGAACCCTGTGCTTCCAAGCCCCGCTCCTGCAACCAGAACACTGTGCTGCAGTGCTACCATTTGTTCTTCTGCTTCAGACAGCTGTCAAATCTGGGAACCTTGAATCCACAGCATAGCTGGCCTAAAGTTTAGAGAAGTAGGCTCGTGACTGGGTTTGTGACTTGCTCACCCAACTCCGTCAGTACAGCTGCAGATTGGCAAACAAACTATATCACCTAATTCATGAAATTTTGCCAAATGCTATGTATGCAACCATGTATATCTTTTGATGTTTGAGGATGTCATATTTCCTGTTTTCTCACCAGACTTCCTTGTGATCAGTCTGTCCAGCAGCATCCAGAAGACCTGGACTCCATATTTAAGGTGTGTAACTGTCCAACAACAACTTTTACCTCAGTTCCCAATGAAATAGATGTTAAAGTTTCAGACATATTTCATTCTTTTCAGCATCTGGAAGACCACATTGTCACTTTTGTGAAGGATGAGCTGAAAACATTCCAGAAGGTTCTGAATCCAGATTACAGCCAGAGTGAGGATGAGGAGGTGGTTGACAGTGAGGAGGAAGAACAGAGGAGGAGCATCAGAGAGAAATTTCTGAAGATCACGCTGCACTTCCTGAGGACAATGAAGCAGGAGGCACTGGCTGACTGTCTACAGAGCAGTAAGAGGATTTTCATACACACAACTCTTCTCATATTAACAATAACATCCACTCACTGATGTTTGTTGTGTTTCTATTTAGGAACTGCTGCTTCAGTTTGTCGACGTCGACTCAAATCTAACCTGAAGAAGAAGTTCCAGTGTGTATTTGAGGGTATTGCTAGAGCAGGAAACCCAACTCTTCTGAATCAGATCTACACAGAGCTCTACATCACAGAGGGAGGGGCTTCAGAGGTCAATGATGAACATGAGGTCAGACAGATTGAAACATCATCCAGGAAACCAGACAGACCAGAAACAACAATCAGACAAGAAGACATCTTTAAATCCCCACCTGGAAGAGATGAACCAATCAGAACAGTGATGACAAAGGGAGTGGCTGGCATCGGGAAAACAGTCTTAACACAGAAGTTCACTCTGGACTGGACTGAAGACAAAACCAACCAGGACATACAGTTCATGTTTCCATTCACTTTCAGAGAGCTGAATGTGCTGAAAGAGAAAAAGTTCAGTTTGGTGGAACTTGTTCATCACTTCTTTACTGAAACCAAAGAAGCAGGAATCTGCAGGTTTGAAGAGTTCCAGGTTGTGTTCATCTTTGATGGTCTGGATGAGTGTCGACTTCCTCTGGACTTCCACAACAATGAGATCCTGACTGATGTTACAGAGTCCACCTCAGTGGATGTGCTGCTGACAAACCTCATCAGGGGGAAACTGCTTCCCTCTGCTCGCCTCTGGATAACCACACGACCTGCAGCAGCCAATCAGATCCCTCCTGGGTGTGTTGACATGGTGACAGAGGTCAGAGGGTTCACTGACCCACAGAAGGAGGAGTACTTCAGGAAAAGATTCAGAGATGAGGAGCAGACCAGCAGAATCATCTCCCACATCAAGACATCACGAAGCGTCCACATCATGTGTCACATCCCAGTCTTCTGCTGGATCACTGCTACAGTTCTGGACAAAGTGTTGAAGACCAGAGAGGGAGGAGAGCTGCCCAAGACCCTGACTGAGATGTACATCCACTTCCTGGTGGTTCAGATTAAAGTGAGGAACATCAAGTATGATGGGGGAGCTGAGACAGATCCACACTGGAGTCCAGAGAACAGGAAGATGATTGAGTCTCTGGGAAGACTGGCTTTTGATCAGCTGCAGAAAGGAAACCTGATCTTCTATGAATCAGACCTGACAGAGTGTGGCATCGATATCAGAGCAGCCTCAGTGTACTCAGGAGTGTTCACACAGATCTTTAAAGAAGAGAGTGGACTGTACCAGGACAAGGTGTTCTGCTTCGTCCATCTGAGTGTTCAGGAGTTTCTGGCTGCTCTTCATGTCCATCAGACATTCATCAACTCTGGAGTCAATCTGCTGTCAGAAGAACAATCAAACTCTCCATGGTGGAAACTATTTAGAAGCAAACCTGAACCAACACATTTATACCAGAGTGCTGTGGACAAAGCCTTATGCAGCCCAAATGGACACCTGGACTTGTTCCTCCGCTTCCTCCTGGGTCTTTCCCTGGAGACCAATCAGACTCTCCTACAAGATCTGATGACACACACAGGAAGTACTTCACAGACCAATCAGAAAACTGTCAAGTACATCAAGAAGAAGATCAGTGAGAATCTGTCTCCAGAGAGAAACATCAATCTGTTCTACTGTCTGAATGAACTGAATGATGGTTCTCTAGTGGAGGAGATCCAACAGTACCTGAGTTCAGGAAGTCTCTCCCCAGATAAACTGTCTCCTGCTCAGTGGTCAGCTCTGGGCTTCATCTTAGGGTCATCAGAAAAAGATCTGGACGTGTTTGACCTGAAGAAATACTCTGCTTCAGAGGAGGTTCTTCTGAGGCTGCTGCCAGTGATCAAAGCCTCCAACAAAGTTCTGTAGGTTCACAGATAATGCAGATAATAATGTCATCATGTGGAGTTTAATACAGTCATGAAATAAAAAAGAAATCACCTGTCACACTGTAGTTTACTTCAGGCACTTCATTTCTTGTGATCAACTCTCCTTCAGGCTGAGTGGCTGTAATCTGTCAGAGAGAAGCTGTGAAGCTCTGTCCTCAGTCCTCAGCTCCCAGTCCTCGAGTCTGAGAGACCTGGACCTGAGTAACAACGACCTGCGGGATTCAGGAGTGAAGCGTCTCGCTGCTGGACTCCAGAGTCCACACTGTAGACTGGAAACCCTCAGGTCAGGATTTATTTTGTTTAACACAGAAGCATTTAATTGTTCTTTGACATACAAGTTAATGTCTATAAAAAAGACAGACATCTGTCACATGACTTTGCACTACCCCTCATTTCCTCAGACTGTTGAAGTATCTTCCAGATCACTGATTTGTTTCTACGACACACAACTTAATCGTGTCAGTCAGTGTCAGTCATCAGGCTAATAGGTTAATTGATGACTTTTGTCAGTAGTTGTGCATGATTGGTAGTTTATCAGTATGTGTCAGCTCTGTGATGAACTGGTGACTTGTCCAGGGTGTACTCTGCCTGTTGCTCAATGTCAGTAGAGATAAACTCCAGCTCTATGGATCATTTGCACCTTTTTCAGCAGCAGCAGGCAGCTGCTTTCATCAGATCAGCTCTGATGAATCCACTGTACACTACCTGCCCAGCAGAAAACAGCAGAGTGACACACTTAGAGACTATCTGATGAAGAAGGTGGAACATCAAACAGCTAAAGAGCCAGCAAAGATCTGAAGATATTCTTGTTATGTTCTTCTATTCTTTCACAGATGCCTGACATCTGCTCACAATGATTAAGAAGTTTTTGCTTAGGGCTAAACTTTTAAATATTTTTTTTTTCCACATGCACATACTTAGTATTCACTTTTACTAACGTTACAATTGACAAAATCAACTTCAGAAGGTCTTACCATACTATTCTGTTTTTTATAGCTTGCTGTGAAGAAGCAAGTTATAGTCTCTCTCTCTCTCTCTCTCTCTCTCTCTCTCTCTCCCTGTGTGTGTGTGGGTGTGTCTGTGTGTGTCCAGGCTGTCAGGCTGTCTGATCACAGAGGAAGGCTGTACTTCTCTGGCGGCAGCTGTGAGATCCAACCCCTCCCATCTGAGAGAGCTGGACCTGAGCTACAATCATCCAGGAGACTCAGGAGTGAAGCTTCTGTCTTCTGGACTAAAGGATCCACACTGGAGACTGGAGACTCTCAGGTATGAACACACTTATCATACAATCGATAAGCTGATGACTGTTGGTTCACAGTCTGTATCAGCAACACAGCAGCTAACAGTGAAGACAGTACTGATGTGCCGAGAGTCCCTGAGAGTTTCTGTCCCCACTGAGACTCTGACTTTGTTTCTTCCTCCAGGGTGGATCATGGTGGAGATCAGTGGCTGAAACCTGGTCTGAGGAAGTGTAAGTGTGTGTTCACTCTCATTCATGAAAACAAGGCAGCTCATGTTCAAGTAGTCAGTCAGTCTGTTAATGAAGCAACAAATAAACCCATCAGGTGTGTTAGATGATAAACTGCTGCTGTGTTGCGTCTCGTTCTCTCCATCAGATGTCTGTGAACTCACAGTCGACACAAACACAGTAAACACAATCCTCAAACTGTCTGACAACAACATGAAGGTGACACGTGTGGAGGAGGAGCAGCCATATCCTGATCATCCAGAGAGGTTTGTTGGCTGGGCTCAGCTGCTGTGTAGTAATGGTCTGACTGGTCGCTGTTACTGGGAGGTCGAGTTGAGTGGATGGGTTTATATATCAGTGAGTTACAGAGGAATCTGGAGAGGAGGAAACAGTGATGGCTGTTTGTTTGGATGGAATAATCAGTCCTGGTGTCTGATCCACTCTGATGTTGGTTGTTACTCAGTCAGATACAATAAGAGAGAAACAGTCCTCTCCTCCTCTTCCTCCTCCTCCTCCTCCTCCTCCTCCTCCTCTGGCTCTGACAGAGTAGCAGTGTATGTGGACTGTCCTGCTGGCTCTCTGTCCTTCTACAGAGTCTCCTCTGACACACTGATCCACCTCCACACCTTCAACACCACATTCACTCAACCTCTTTATTTTGGGATTGGAGTCTGGACACCTGGTTCTTCAGTGTCTCTGTGTTCACTGTAGGAGGGAAAGTCTCACACTGTTTGTCTCCATGTGTGTTTTTACTTGGCTGAACTTCTCACATAAATAAACATGTATATACAGTCAAATCAGGTTCCATATAAAATGATCAAAATATGCTGTTTTTTTCTCATATAGATCAAATCAAACTAATAATTTCACTTTGTACCAATATGATTTCAGTGTTTTTATAAATGGGACATTGTTAGAAAATGTTTAACATTACTTGTTAAATGAATCTGAGCTCTGCAATCATCTCCTCTCATTAACGTGTGTGCCTGAATGCTAAATGGTGGGATGTGCTCATATCTTTGCTGTCACATGTGTTTTGTATTATATTCTGTTCTCAAAATATCGTTAAATATTAATAATGATGGCCAGGAGCAAATTAGTCACATTTCAGCTGCTCCCATTCAAGAATAGAAACATATACAAGCATAGAGAAAATGTCTTACAATACATACATAATAATATAACAATAAAATGTCCTCTGTGAAGAAAAGCCTTGTCTGTTTAATGTGCAGTGTTGGTCAGTAGAGGGAGCTCTTTACATTATATTGTTAGTTATGATAATGATAATGATTTTATGACATCAATTGAATTTGAGAAGTTATAAATATATCTGAATAATGGAGTAATTATGATGAGATATGGAGCCCAAGAGCTTTTGAATGATGATCATCAACATCCAATATTTCAGCATTTTTAGTCTGATAAATATCCTTTATGTTAAAATACTGGGTAGCAGTATTAGCAGCAGTAATATAAAATATAATATAAAAAGTTGTCACAATACTGGTTAGAAAAACAGCAATTACATAAAAAAAACAAAACAATCAAATCATTCATTAAACTTTACTCATTTTATTAATATTTATTTTCTTTTTGTTAGTATTTAACTCTAATTATTGTAAATATAGAAACAAAACAAATTTAAATGTTGCACATGCATGTTGTTACCTATCTATCTATCTATCTATCTATCTATCTATCTATCTATCTATCTATCTATCTATCTATGTTGCTTGAGTTTGTTTTACTAATATTAGAAGTAAACAAATGTAAACAGTACAGAGAGAGGTGGAGAAACAGACTCTACATTCCTTCTTCCGGGTCTGGCTTGGCGCCAAAATCATTCACGCCCTCTCAACGTGGGTTCCTCGATGACGTCGGGACTTCGCGGATTCTGATTGGACAGCTGTTGCTCAGTTAAATTCCGACTGGAGCCGAGCCCCCGATTTTAACAGCCGCAGCGCGAGGGCGACCGGACAGCTCGAGGCAGCTGCCGGACACCTGTTGCCAAGGAAACATCACCGGCGGGGAAATTAGCAAAAAGAAAACAGAAGAAGGTGAGTTTTTGCATCTGTCATTTAAACTTATGACTGATTTTAAACTCACGATGGTGACTATAGTGATCTAAAATCTACTAATTTTACTTACTTAATTTATTGTATTAATTTCTTCCTTCTGGCATTTTATTGTTGGTAGAGGTGGAGATGATTTAGTTTGATATATTTTACATACAAAAACAATTATCTTATTAAAGCATGATGCATCCTGACAACAACAAAATTAAATAATATTAAATAGATAAATAAAATATAATAAATATAAAATAGCATAAAATTAACATTTTCAAGTAAAGTACAAGTACCTCAAATTTGTAAAAGTATAACACTTGAGCAAATATAGGTCATGTTCCACCACTGTGTATACTTTTTTAGTGATCTTGTTTTAAGTCCATCTAATGGTGCTTTAATAAATAAATGTGATTAAACAGCACAAATTCAATTTTAAAATCTGTTCCAGAAGGGTTAATCTCTGCAGAAAAGAAAGACGATGGTTCGTACACTGGTACGTGTGTGTCATGATCACCCAAAGGCGCATGTGCATTGTTATGTTTTGCCAACAGCAAGTGGGTCATATGTGTGTCGGTGTGTGTACACACTGTTCTGGAGTGGTAAGGTCATCCAGACAAAGTTTAACCTTTCTGACGTGAGTTTTCTGAGCTGGAGAGAGAGTCTAAATCCATCAGTGTCATTAATATCGATCATTAACACAGCTTTATTTACTCTGACAGGCCTCTATACACAGAATTCTGGCAAAAAGTTAAAACTGTGTCACAGGGAAGTGAGGTAAAGGTGACAACTTAAGTTATCTATAATACAGCATTCCTGCTTTTTTTTTTTTTTTTTTTTTTTTTTTTTTTTTTTTTAGGAAAAATCTGTAATATATTTACTGTAATTTATCATGAAATGACCATAATGTGTCTTCAGAGATGGAAGTTTGCCACCCAGCCCTGCAGCTAAAATTCAAAATAAAAGCTCTAGAACCCTAATAACTCAAAAACACACAAACAAATGAGGTTTTAGACTTTTCTGCCAGCGCTTCTTTTCAAAAGAAGTCTCTAAGGAGTCTCAAAAGTCACAGTATTTTTATAGCTTGGCCCTGGTTTGATTTGTAATGGATAGGAGACGACACACAGCTGGAGATGGAGGGTTATTTATGGAATACAAACACACTCAGTTATATACAGAGAGGTGGTAGCGAAGAGAGGGTGGAAGGGAGGAATAGAGAGAGAATGAAGAAGATAATCCTTGGTTATGTAAACCAGTGTGAAGGATTACACTCCTAAATGTTGCCAACAGCTGACCTTCTCCTTTTCCTCGTCCCTGACACACTTCTCATCTCCGTATCATCTGAAAATGTGACTCCAACATCACCCAAAACATTGCAGAATATTTCTTTGAAAAGCAAGGAGGACATTTTTTTATTCTTGTGTTTTCTTTTAAATAAAAAAATAAACCAAATAATAATAAACCATAAGCCAGCTTCATTCGATATTAGCACAAAGAACGGTAAGCCGAGGCTAATATTGACAGAGGTAGTGAGCTAATCCTTAGCTAATGCTGCAAAATAACTGAACACTCACTGTCACATTATGACTTGTCAAGGACTTGTCACTCAAAGTTTAGGACTTGGGACTTGACTTGGTAATTGTAATTGAGTAATTGAGTAATTAGATACTTGAGATGCCCCACCTCCCGCTTTCTCACCAAGATAGCAGGTCCTTTTGTGTTTTAAATTGTGATGTCTAGACCTCTTAACCTCCCACCTGGATACTGCAGGATACCCCTGATGTGAAACACATCCTAGGGAGTTGGTGCCGATACCTGACAAAGGAGTGTGAGAACACTCTGAGTAGGGTACCGACACCTGCGGCAGACAAAAGGTTGTGAAACACACCTTAGGGGGCGTTGCTCAGGTATAAATGTTTAGGTCTCCCCATGTTCGGGGTCTTTCTTCATTCTGACCGCTCATGTGTTGATTGACCTTTTCTTTGCAAGGAAAATAAAAACTTTGTCGGCCGGCAGAAGTCTCTATTTCATTCTTCACCAGTAGCAGAGAATTTCCACAACACTAGGGACTTGCCTGTCCTGACTTGGGACTTGACTAAGGACTTGTAGGACTAAAGTACAGATGAAGATGCTACAACTTTGTTCAACATTTTAAGTTGCACAAAGAACAGTAAGTTGAGGTTATCATTGACATAGCTGGCAAGCTAATGCTTGGCTAACGTTAGCTTACAGCCAAGTAACTTTGTGGCTAGAAACTCAGTCACATTATGCGGACTTGTAACCCAAAGTTTAGGACTATAGACTTGATGGTAAAGTCATGAGACTCACTTGTGACTTGAACAAAACAATGACTTGGTCCCACCTTCACTGTCGATTCCTCAAAAATAATCAAATGCATTTTGTTATCTTACTTTATTTCAGGAACCCGCTGCCCAGCCAGGTATTTGGGTATTTTCCTCCACAGCTGTTAAAGACATCAACCATGTCGTCCACCGTGCTGCTCAATCTGCTGCGTTGTGGTCGCTCCGCCATCACCAGACAAACCTTCCTCACAGCTCGCGCCTCACCTGAAACCTCCACAGCTTCAGGGCAGGTGAATCTACATGCGTGTGTGTATGACATGTGAGATCAGAACATTTCAGAAAACATAAGCCTGATTGTCTGAATGGTTGGCCTGCAGGTGGGCGTGGCGTTGTTCGGGGTGGTGGGCGTGCGGCGGGCCAGCGGGTCGACCCGCTTCGACAGCGACGGCAGCGGCCGGCCGGTCACCTGGGACTCATTCGGTATCTGGGACAACAGGATAGAAGAGCCGATACTGCTGCCCTCCAGTATCAGATACGGAAAACCCATTCCACAGGTGAGTGGGGGGATGAATGAATGAAAAATGAATG
This sequence comes from Lutjanus erythropterus, assembly GCF_056507025.1. Classification (NCBI taxonomy): domain Eukaryota; kingdom Metazoa; phylum Chordata; class Actinopteri; order Lutjaniformes; family Lutjanidae; genus Lutjanus; species Lutjanus erythropterus. The sequence continues at coordinate 2,885,436 of NC_139339.1, read as the reverse complement.
GATGAACAAATGAATGATTCAGTGCACGCAAGGGAGAGTAGAATAAACAATAGACACATAGAAGGATGGACTGAATGGTGAATAGATGAGTTTGAGTATAACAGCAGATAAATGAATGAATTAAACGATGAATAGATGACTGAATGGTGATATGGTTGGAGAAATGAATGGATGACTAATCAATAGATGGTTGAGTAGCTGAATGAATGAATAGACAAATAGTAAATAACTAAATGAATAACTGGATAGCTGGATGGATGAATGAATGCATGAGTATCACATGGATGAACTGATGAATTAGTTGCATGAATCAATGAATGGATAACGCATGGATAGATTAATGAATGACTGATGAAATGATGAATTCACTCCCTCCCCCGCTCAGGTCAGTCTGTCCCGGGTCGGCAGTGCGTCTGTTTTAGGTCTCAGGAAACAGAACGAGGACCGCCTCCGTTTCGCCCGTATCCATGACAACCTGCTGTACTTCGCCGTGTTCGACGGCCATGGCGGCCCGCACGCTGCAGACTACTGCTACACCTTTATGGAGAAGTTTATCAGGTTGAAACTAATATAACATCACAACGTAAATGTACCACTTTAATGTCAGATGATATACAAGTGTTTTTCTTGTAAATTTGAGACTTTAACCTCAGAAATATAGTTTTCCCTGGACCGTTCCCTTCCTCCACACGATGGTGACGTCATCCTAAAATTCACTGCACACACTGATACAGATTTTTTTCATGTTTTTGTCCAGAGATGCTTTGGAAGTGGAGGATGATCTGGAGAAAGTTTTAAAGAAAGCCTTTTTAGATGCTGACAAGGCTCTTCACACACATCTCAGCTACTTCAACAACGGTGAGACACACACTGAAGTACAGAATACTCACTAGATGGTACGTTTTATGAGTTTATACTGTATTTACCTCTTGATAACCTGTTACATTTATATAGTATGAAGCAAATAAAAAAACTCTAACACATCAGGTAATGGTGAGTTTGTGAGTTTATGCACTAACTCTGAAAGTACCCTGCTAGAATAAAGCACAAAATATTACGTATTCCTCAACTATCCATCCCTCTCTTCCTTCCCTCTCAGCCTCTTTCCTGACAGCCGGCACCACGGCGACGGTTGCTTTGCTCCGTGACGGAGCGGAGCTGGTGGTGGGTAGCGTTGGTGACAGCCGAGCGATGCTGTGCAGGAAGGGACGAGCCACCAAGCTCACGAACGACCACACGCCCGACCGCAAGGACGAGAGGCACAGGTACACGCCGCCTGATGTCTGTCTTTGATTCTTATTAGTTTTTCACCGCAGCTATGACTGGAGGCTCAATGTATTAAATAAGATTAGTCAGAATAAGGCGTGTTGGTTGGAACAGGGACTTTATATGATAAAGATAAAAGGTGTTGCAGAGGATTGTTCTTTGTTTGAGAAACCAAAGACTAAAGTATTGTTCTCATGGGACTAAAATTACTCCTGACCTTTTGTTGTTCCTCTTCTGAGAGTTATGGCGGCAGCATTGGAAAATCATGACTGGGACCTATAAAATTTCAACTATAACCTCAGAAAATTCTGAAAAAAAAAAAGTTTAAAGGTCGGTCTTGTCCAGAGTGAACGGTGCAGAGTGAAGACAGTGGAGCAGCAGGGTTCAGGTTTCCCAGCAGCCAGTCAGGTTGTAAATAGACTCAACAGTATGTTGGACTGCAGGACGTCAGCTGGCAGCGAGTCAGTGCCTTTGCTCAATGACTCTCCTGCATACATGACGATGGGTTCATCCTGTACACCGGTGCGGGGCCTGTTCCAACATGCCTGTGTGGAACGGGACGACTTCTTGGCCGCTGGTGTTGCTGCTTGTGACTTTCTAGATAACTGCCCGTTTTAACACTGACTGCTTATTGTCACCAAAACACTTAAAACTAGGGCTGCATGATATGATAAAAAAAAAAGTCATATTGTGATTATTAATTATCATTTCTGCATTACAGTTTTCAGTACAGTTTGAACTGTAGGCCAACAGGTTTGAGTTTCCCTCAGGCTCAATGCAGCTGATGTTATGTAACAGCAGAACGAGGCTATATTTGACTCTGGATATCAACCAGACATTTGATAACACTTCAGTGTTAGAGTCCTTCAGTGTCACTGATTTATCTTAAAGGTACAGTCATTTAAGTGCAGTTTTTATTCCTAAAACTACCAAAGTAGTTGTAGCTTGTCCAAGTTGCATCAAATTTGACCGTGCACTTCCTTGGGTCCCCTGATTTACATTAGCAAAGTTTGAGGTAGATCAGATGAGATATGCAGGTTAAATTCGCACATACATGCAGACAGAGTTTGATGAAATGAGAGCAGAGCTGTAGGTTGACAGGTTTGGGTTTCCCTCAGGCTGAATGTGGCTGAGTCTATATTTGACTCTGGATATCAACCAAACATTTGATAATACTTAAGTGTCAAGCTCCTGAGACCTACAGACACATAAACTCAACGTCCTCAACTGACCGTAATAGTCACTGATTTGTCTTAAAGGTGTAATCTTCATAAAAAAAAAAAATAATAATCTAAACATAAGAAAAATGGTCACACCACTACCAGAATTTTAAAAACAGGAGCTTAACCTGCTAACACTGGAAAACTGAAGGATGGGGCTAATTGACACTAAGCCCCGCCCCTTTTTGCCCTTTCATCCAGTAACAGTTGAGTAAGGTTCGTAGTTTGTTAAAAAGAAAAACATGTTTTGAGGTTGAAAGATGTTGTTGGGGAACCTATAAAAGCAACATATCGTCACATCTTAAGTTAGCTAATGTTAGCAAAACACTTGCTAACTAGCTACTGTAAGGCACGTCCATCTTTAGCATCCTTAGTTACACTTGATAGGTAATGTTAGCAAAAAACTAGCTATCTAGCTAGCCAGTTAGCAAGCTGATGTTTTGCTAAGATTAGCTAATTTAATTTGTGACTTTAAGTCCCTGAGCGAAGTCTTTTAACCATCTCCAAAATGAGTTTTCTTTTCAATATAGACGAGCAGACAGTAACTCATTCTGTGTCTGTTCAGGATCCAGAGGTTCGGCGGCTTCGTGACGTGGAACAGCGTTGGTCAGGCTAACGTTAACGGGCGGCTCGCCATGACTCGCAGCATCGGAGACTTCCACCTGAAAAACAGCGGCGTCATCGCTGAGCCGGACACACGACGACTCAATGTGAGTTTCTGCTTCATCAGACCTTTGACCTCCAGTCATTCAGGTTTTACTCTTCATTTAATCTAACTGTTTTGGACACATTTCAATCAACCTCTCTGTCCGTGTCTTCAGGTCCAGCACGCCAACGACTCCTTCCTCGCTCTGACCACCGACGGCATCAACTTCCTGCTGAGTGACCAGGAGATCTGTGATGTCATCAAGCAGTGCCACGACCCCACCGAGGCTGCTGATGTCATCGCTGAGCAGGTACTCAGAAGTCTCTGTTACTCTTACTCTCACCCTCTTTGCATTGCATCTATTCTGTACTGACCCCTCAATTTTTAAGTCCAGTCATTTTAAGTGTTTATTTAAAGGGACTGTTGTTTGTTGTTGTTCTGTGTTAGTTTGGAAGTTACGCAATAACACAAAAAAGCAAAGAGATCAAGGCAGCATTAGACCAGCAACTCCTGTGTTCTGTGAGGTAAAATTACAGATTTCACCTGTGGAGTTTGGTGGCTTTGGAGGGAGTGACGTTTGATTTATAAAAGAAAAGGTTCTGTAACAGTAAAATATAGGGTACACTTTTTATACCTTGCAACATTAAAGCTCGGTGGACGCAAGTTAACGAAAAGCATTGTGTGTTTTTAAGGCGTTGCAGTACGGCTCGGAGGACAACGCCACCATCATCGTCATCCCTTTCGGAGCCTGGGGGAAACATCAGAGCGCCACCGCCGTCTACAGCATGAGCAGAAACTTCGCCTCAAGTGGGAGGTGGGCGTAGAGGACACACACGCACACAAACAGGACTTTGACTTGACGGTGTATATAGAGTGTTTATTAACATGTTGTACATACAGAGAGGTTTGCTGCAGTGTTTGTGTGTCTGAATGAAGGTTCACTGCTGTCATCTGAAGTTTAATCTCAAACTTCCAAAATATTGTTTTTCCAGAGGAGTTAAAAAGAGAATTAGAACAAAAGCAAACAAACAAATTATGTTGGCATGAAATCATTGTAATCAAAAGTGGCAATAATCTTATTTTTGTACTTGTCCGATTAGCTGAATCATAATATATAAAAGTGATATAAAGATAAAGTTCTGATGTGAATAAATGAATTTAAATAAATGGTATTTACCACTTTGTCAGACATTTGAGTGAAAGTTTGAGTGGATGAAAGTCTGAAGCAACAAAGAGAATCATCACAAACTCTATATAAATAAATAAAAGCCAAAGTAAAACCTGCCTATAACTGCACCTCGTGTATTGTCTGTTATTCTGTTCTATAATATTACAGCGTACTGGGGACATTTTGTTTGAGTGGGGGGTGATTCAGATTTTCCAATATAGTCATAGAACTATGAGAAAAAACTCAAGAATTTTTTGAGATGAAAGTCACAAATGTACTTTTTTTCTCACACATTGAATATTGAATTAACTGAATAAACTGAGACTATAAAGTCACATTTGCAAGAAAAACCTCACAGAGATTTAAGTTGCACATTTACATGAAAAAAAACCCACAGAGAATTTTTTTTTCTCCTGCAAGTTTATAACTTAATGCTCTTGGAGACTATAAAGTCATAAATTTACACGTTTTAGATGGAAGATGGAAGATGGAAAATGAAAAGTGCTTGACTTTGACTTTTAAAAAGTTGTAGTAAAAGTACCTGAAGTACTTGAGTAAAAGTCACTCAGTGTGATAAGAGACTCATTCTGAACGTTGCACCCTGTTCTCTGTTCACTCTGTGAAGTTTGTGACGTCGTTCAGTCACACACACACACACACACACACACACACACACACACACACACACGGTCTGTTGTGGAAACTTACTGACGTTTGACGGACAGCTCGGTTTCCTCTCAGGCGACCAATAGCGTCACAGGAATCACCCGCCCTCCCAAGTGTGTGATGAGGCGTTCATGTGTCGATGCGTAAATATAGAAACTGAGATTCATCGAATTCCCTCACATGACCAGAGGGTGACGCTGACGGTGGAACACACACGCACATATTAAGAAACATGTATGTCAGTGACACTGAATACTGACTGACACACACCTGAAGACGACCCAGAAAACCTTGTGACTGACGGTGTGTGTTTGTTATGGTTATTATAGTTTACAGATTAATTTTCATCAGATTTTTATTTTTATTTTTATTTTTATTTTTATTTAATTTTTTATTGTTTTCAGTTCACTTTAGTTTCCAGATTGGGTTTTATTTGATTTTAGTTAGTGTTATAAATACATAATCATTTTTTTCAGTTCTTTCAAGGTTTTCTTTTTGATCTAGTTATTTTTTTGTTTATTTACATTAGACATTGGTTTTAGTTTATTTTTTATTTAAGTATAATAAATTTGTTTGTCTGTGATTATCATTAAATTATGAATAAGTTCAGAAACTAACAGACTTTTTTTTATTATAGTTATTTTAAACACTGAGAAAAGATGTTTTATCAGTGTTGTTGTAGTTATAATAAGTCACCAGTAGATGGAGATAATTTCATGCATATTAATTCAACATTCAGGTTTCATCCTGTTTTTTTTTCATTAATTTACGACTTTAATCTTTAATCTTAACTTTCTTTCTCATGAATTTCTCAGATTTTTTTCTGAATAGTACCTCTCACAAGGTTATGAACTAAAAATCTCAGAGAATAATTTTTTTTCTCATAAATTTAAAACTGCAGATGTGATGTTTGATTTTGCAAAAAGGATGATTAGATTTCAAATCCTGGGTTCATCCACCTCTCATGACTGAATGTTACCTGAGCAGGTTGTCTTTGTATCTGCCTGAGTGAAACATCCAGGTGTGACCAATCACAGCTCACCTGTCTGCAGCCTAATTAAAAGTTTGGTGGAGACGTAGATCCTAAATCCGTCGTCCACTCTGACTTGGTATTATGTAAGGCTGTAGTGTCATAGTGCAGCTGCTGTCTGTGTTAATTATGTGATTGATAATTAGTTTGATTGATCCTCAGAAGAACTAAAGACGACTCCAGACAGAGCGGTGCTGTTGGTAAGAGCCGATCCTGTGTTTTCTGAATTCAACAACAAAAACCTTCCAACAAGAGTGAAACTACATTTGTCTGACAGCTTTAGTTTCTCAACAGATCAAGATTTTCTCATGATCTGTTCATGTCAATGTCATGTCAATTCATCCAGAAACATTGTTTCTGGATGAATTGAGGTTAGTTTTAATGCTTATATTTGTAAGCATTATATTTTTATACTGACATGTTCTGTTTGAACTTGTGACCCTTTGGTTCCCAAGTTCAAGTCCTTACAGACCGACCTACTGACCCCAGACCTTACAACACCTGGTATTCCTGGGCAGTCACCTGTCCAAGTGCCAACCAGGCCCAACCGCGCTTGACTTCCGAGATCAGACGAGGTCCGGCGTGCTCAGGGTGGCGTGGCCGAAAGCAAAAGAAGCACAGATTATCATGGCTGCCGTGACCCGGATTCGAACCGGGGTTGCTGCGGCCACAACGCAGAGTACTAACCACTATACGATCACGGCCTCTTAAAAAAAAAAAATCCTCTTTAGCAGGTGGACAGCCTTAAATCTGGTCGTGGGCTGACAGGGTCCTGATTCTCCTCAGAAGAACCCTTCGTTTTCCTGGATCTCTCCTGCTGGAGAAGGAAAGGAATGAGTATGAAAAAATTAATTCAGAAAAGACAGAAAACAAAAACTTAAGGAGGATTCCTCTACAAGTGCAGAGCCGACGTGAGATGTCAGGGAACAGCATCCTGTTTCATACATTTAACATCTGTGTCCACTGAAATCATTATCTGTGTTCAACTATTTTTATATTCACTCAGTCGTTTCATTATATTCTCCTTTACTTACTCACAATTAATCATTCTAGATAGCTTTTATACATCAGTATGTGGATAATAATTGTTAAATATTTGAGAGTTTTAGAAATAGATTCCATCAGAGTTGTTAGTTAGGCAAAGTGTCTGAACAAGATGGTGTTATTCTGGTCTCAAATTTTAGATATGCATCTTATATTTTACATTTACACCTATATTCATCAAAACATCTAACAAACCATCTTACATTCTTGTTCACATAAACACATCAGCATTGCACACACACACACACACACACAGACTTACACTCATGACCTGTGACCCACACACACACCATCCCATTTATCCTTAAATACTCAAACTGCAGTTGATTATTTTTATGAATCCTGCTTCTCAAGAGCATCCAGGTTACTGGATTTAACTTTTTACAAGGAATTATCATCATTTTCACGTCTTTTTGAAACTATCGAGTGTGGGAAAGCTCCATCAGAGCCGTGTGTTTGTGGAGAAACATGTTTGTTGATTGATGATCTGGATTTGGTTTGATTGTTTTGGATATTTCTTATGTATTTGTTTGCTTGCGGCATAGAAAACAACAAATAAGGTGTTAGATTTGAGGAAAAATGTGATTTTGTGAAATGCTAAATTTTAATGTTGCTAGGTTACAGGAGAGGTTCTACCACAGACAGGAGCTTGTGGGTAGAACTTCCTGTGTGTGCAGCGCAGACAGCTCGCGCTGTATTGACACGTGTGGGCCGATTAATGCCATGAACTTATTTGAACTTTTGAACAGGTTTTGTTTGGTGATGTGACGGGACCAGATATAAAAGGAAGCACCTTGTAATTATAGGGGCTTTTTCGAGAACTTCCCACCTACAGAGATGCATTTCGGTCTCTCGGGGTTCCCCAAACTTTTCGTACAGATAAGGCGATTGTAGCTTGAATCTTAAGCTTCTTTTTGGAAATTGGAATTTTATAGAGTTGGCGGATGAGCGCAATAGTTTGAGGCCTATAGTGAGTTCTAATGTTCAGTTAATTATAAACAATTGGATTAAATAAGCCTGAAATAAGAGCATGTAAAACCAAACCCAACCAGTTCATCTTCCCCTGTTGTATTTCTCCATAGTGGATTAATGACTTTGTAAGCCCAAAGTGCAAACTTGAGGAGAACCACATAAAAGAGTTCATCCTTCACAGGACGTCGCGCGGCCCATGAGAGGTAAGCTCCAGCGCATCGACACCACGGCACACAACGACTGACTCGCCGCAGGCGTACTTTCACTACTCATAAACACACCGCAGGGTAGAGAACCTTTAGGCCCGAGGACTTCGTGCTCGGTGGAGTCTTATAGCTGTTGGGCTCCAGCAGGTGAAGGGGTGTAGTTTTTAAATGGTTATAAGTTTTTGTAGATTATAAATTACGGTTTATAAATGTAAGGATGTAAGGATAAGTCTAGTCTAACGGAGGTACTGGGGCCTGAGAGCCTTCGACGAGCTTCACGGTCAGGCCAGTGGGTAGAATCACATAAGAGGGCCTTCCTCAGAGAAACTAGCTGCAATTTTTCTGGGGGCTAAGGGCCCGTTAGCATAGTCCACCGATCCGTCGGTGCTGCAGGCGGCAGATTGATGAACGTGCTGTCGCTGGCGGTAAGGCGGCAGCCCACTTCTAAGAAATCCAACTGGAAAGGGATTTCCCGCCACGTAAAACAAAGTCCCGGGGGTCGAGAGCAGCTTTAGAGCATCTCGTCCCTTTTTTTTGGGCTCACTTCGATGCTATAAAATGAAAATGGCGTAGAAAACGCGCGACAATACAAAACTGTGTAAAAGACGTATGATGAAAATATAAAGATAAAATATGTTACAAGAGGTTGATCAGTTCTTCAACTCTTTTTTTACACAGGTATTTATATTTACTTGAGTAAAGACCTTTGCCTCCCCTGGTGGTAGGCGTTGATTGTTTGTTGATGTTAGCAGACTCCATTTCTAAGCTAACGTTAGCTTTTGTTAGTGCTGTGTTGCGACAGATGTCACATTTTTAGCCGTGTACCAGTATTTTTTGCTGAGGTGAAGATTTTAAATTCTTCGTCCCTCCCCTGTGGGAGTGAGACAGACTCACACACACACACGTGCTGCCCTTCTCCCTACTTCTCTTATCGAGCCTCCGGTCATAAAACAGGACTCAACACACACACACACAGCGAACACTGAACAAACCGCCTTCACACACACACACACACACACACACATTGATCCCTGCAGTCAGTGTCTGTGGTTTGGATGTCCGTCAGCAGCTCTTCTCACAGGGATCGTCTGATTTCAGCAGGTGAGCCGTGAAATCTAAACGTACTCTTTACATAAATCTGCTCTGAGTGAGATGAGTTGAGGTTAGAGCCTTTCTGACTGAACAGTTTTGTTTCTAAAAGAAGAAATGGGTAGTGAAACTTCATTTTAGCTGCTTCTGTGTCTGTAATTTCTTAAATTAAAAAAAAAACTTCTCACATGGTTTAATTTAACTGTTTGAGGCTCAAAGAGGTAAAACACCCCAATATGAGAAATATGTTGACAACCAGTAGCTAAACTAGATAACGGTATAAATGCAGGGTTCATATGGGTGCTGGAATTCCTTGAAAATTTTAATGTAGTGTTTTCAGAGTTTGAAAAGTGCTTGGATTTTGGATAAAGTACTTGAAACTGCCAACTAAATAGTTTACATTTTAGATGTATTCGCTCTTACGGTGCACTTGAATTTGATGTGATTTTCATCAGCTGAGTGAGCCTCAACTTGCACATCAGCAAAATTGCTAGAAACCAGTCAAAGGTTGTAACTGCTGTCATCAGAAAAAAAACACATGCCTACTGTAGGCAGGTGTGTTGTTGGGTCAGCAAAGTGTTTGATTTTGATGCCGGAGATCATCTTGTTATCTGCCAAGTTGGTGTTTTCTTTATCCTTTAACTTTAACTGAGTAGTTTTGGGCTAAACTTGAAGGATAAGGCTAACCATTGTGTTTGGTAAATGTAATGCTATCTCAGACAGCAAGTTTGGCAGAAGTTGCTGGGAGTAAACCGTTCTCGTTAACTAGTTAGCAATTAGTGCATATGTTTGTGTTTTTCTCACGAATGTTAGCTAATAATAAGCCCCTTGGCTCCGGAAAGAATCACTTGGTTGTTATTTTAGCTAGTAAGTTGAACTTGTTAGTGGGGTATGCTAACATACGTACGCTAAAACTGAGAAACATGTAGTTTAATCAGTTACAATTTTGCTCTCGTGCTTTTTGTTTGCAAGTAAATAGATGTGCAGCTCATTAAACAGATGTACATATTCACACACACACACACACACACACACACACATATATGTATGTATTTATGTATATATGTCACACTACATTGTGCAAGTAGAGATTCTGTGAGCAAATTGTTGTTAAAGAATTATCACACTGTACCACCGCAGTACGTGTGTGTCGGGAGCTATATTTTTGTTTGGTTTAGGTTTTGTTTACAGGTCACATTGCCCAGAGTTAATAAATAACAATACAAGGTTTTGATTAATCCTACCTTTTTAAACATTTACTAAAAGACGATCTATTGTTTTCATTATTTGGGAATCAGTTCATAATGATTCACTCAGAATTCATAGATGAAGTCATGAAAAAAGTTAAATAAATCAAGAAATATATTGATTTATAACAAAATAAATGTTTTTTAAAAAAGCTTAGCTGGTTTCAAAAGGGGGCAGGACTTCATCTTTCTGTAACAGTTGTTAGCTTCAGTAAAGTTTCTTCATTGTGTTCAGGAGGACAGAAGTAGAGGATGTCGGAGAGTCGGGTGACGATAGAGTCTGAGCAGAATGGAGCCTCAAAACACCAGGTACCTTTTCATTCTCTGTGTCTTTATGCCAACATGACACATTTTGGAAATACGTCAGTGTAAGTCTGGTTTTGCGGTAATATAACTGTTTTTCAGTCTGCAGGCTCGGGCCAACAGCGGCAGGGCGCCACTGTCAGCTTTCACGACATCCACTACAAGGTGACGCAGGGAGGAAGCCGCCTGTGTTGCAAGAAGGGTACGACCAAAAACATCCTCATCGACCTCAAGTGAGTACACTGCAGTTTCTAAAGGCATGACACTGCAGTTTCTAAAGGCATGAGTGATATGAAACCAAATACACTGAGGGTGTGAATGGACAGGCAAAGAAGCTCCTGTGTCACATTCTCATTTTGAGAAGAAAAAAGTTTTAATTGAACATCTCACCTGACCAAGCATGAGGAAAATATAATGGGCTTAATTCACCAGCTGTTCTTAAATTTGTTCTTGAAACCCACGAACACAGCTTTCAGGAAGATTCTGGGAGTCACTAATGTTTTTTTATTGTGGGATTTGTTATCAGGCCCAAACAGAATCTACAAACACTTCAGAACACAGTTAGGTACATTTTAGTGCTGACACTGTGCAAAATAATTGGTTATCGTATTAAGTGTTTAGAACAGGGTTCTGCAACCTTTACAATCAGAAGAGACATAAAAAAAATAAAGTCTTAATGTCTCTCAGACCTTAGAGAGCATCTTATACCTTGAGGTTGTAAGTTTTAAGCCTCTTAGACCTTAGAGACTATCTTAGACTTAAAAGCCTTAAGGACACTTAGACCTTTGAGAGTATCTTAGACCTTTAAGTCTTAAGGTCTCTTAGACCTTAGAAAGTGTCTTAAGTCTTAAAGTCTTAAGTCTTATGGTCTCTTCACCTTTGATAGTATCTTAGACCTTAAGGTCGTAAGTTTTAAGTGTCTTAGACCTCTTAGACTTAAAAGCCTTAAGGACACTTAGACCTCATAGACTATCTTAGACTTTAGAGAGCGGCTTAGACCTTAAAGTCCTAAGTCTTAAGGTCCCTTTGATCTTATAAAGTATCTTAGACCTTTAAGTCTTAAGATCTAACATGACCATGCCATGACAATAAGCACCTCAGACTAACACACTGTGAATCCAGGAAGTGTTCTTACCCAGACATTTTCTGATTAACACATTTATATAGTTATAGAATGCAAGAATCACTTTAGACCAGGGGTGTGCAATCTGGACGAGAGGCAATCTGTGCAAAATTTCCTCGCTATTTACTTCCAGAAATCCGAACACAAAGACACTTTCAGCCCTCTGAGGGTTGAAGGTTTGAAGTGAGTTAGGTAATCTGAGGCTGCACCGTCCACATGTGTGGTTATTGTGTGTTTGTTTGTCTACGTGCCGGCAGGAGCCCACTGGGGAGGCAAACGTGACACGATCAAACCCACTTGGATCAAATGCGCACACATTCACACAAATCTGTGTAGAGGCAAAGGAAGGAAGTTTGCTTTGTCGAGGAACTCAGGTTCCCACTTTCCCTCTGTGGCAAGCACACACATACAGAAGCTCGCTAGAAAACAATGACTCTCAGCTTAAACCAAAAAACAGACACAGTGGCAGGATGCTGAGCTGCCTCCATACCTTTGAAACTTGACTTAGTGAGAAAGTTCACGGTGCTAAAGTCACAAAAACATGTTGGTCTGAAGAAATCAGGATCTTTGGATTTTTGCCTCTAAAGAGTCCTGCAGGAATTAGTCCTCAAACTTGGAAATTAGTTAAAATATTAGTGCCTTTAAAGTCAGTGAAAATGTTTTTGGTTAGATGCCAGAAAAAAAAGGTTTAATATTTTTAAGGTCTAAGATACTTTTTAAGGTCTGGGAGACCTTAAGACTTCAAGGTCTAAGATACTCCCTAAATTCTCTAAGGTCTAAGATACTCTCTACGGCATAAGAGACCTTAAGACTTTAAATTCTAAGATGCTCTCTAACGTCGAAGAACTGTTAAGACTTAATACTTTAAGGTCAACAATGCTCTCTAAGGTCTGAGAGACCTTAAGACTAAAGACTTTAAGGTCAGAGATATTCTCCAGGGTCTAGGAGACCTTAAGACATAAAACTGTTAGGCCTAATATGACCATGCTTGTTGATGTCAGTATACACAGAAATTAGTTTTGCATTCCTGGGCAGCTCCCTTGAAGAGATTACAGTCAGATTGCAGATGACACTCACTCACTAAGAGTTTAAGAGGAGAACTCTGTGACACTAACACAAACCCTCTAAATCTGTGATTATGCTCTGTTATGAAAACGATAAAGGTCTTTTATTATGTGTGCCCAGTTATGTAAAATGCAATACTGTCTGCATGCAGACAGTTTATAGAGGGTGGTATCTCTGGTATTTTATTGTTCAGTCTGTCTAATCATTGACCAGACTGACTCAAAGTTGAAGGCTGCTTCAGCCTGAACAGCTTGTTCACTGTTTTATAGACAGTTTTGAGCATTTACAACCTCATGCGAGAACAATGCCTGCAGTGTAATTTACATCTCCAATTCCACAAAAGTCGTGCAAAATAATAATAAAAACACATCGCCACAATTTGCAAAAACCTTCTGATCTATATTTAACTGAATAAAGTACAAAGACAAGATATTTCATGTAAATAAGCAGGTGTATCTCTGAAAAAGAAATCTCGATGGCAGCATATATTGCTCCAAAACCTGCAAACGGTCTGACAGGAGCACCTGTATATCTGTTATCATGAGGAGGCAGGAAATTAAATATTTGGTTTGTACGTAGGTTAAATATGGGGAGCTTTGGCTTCTCTTCACTTTCTCTTCCTTTTTCTCAAACTGAGCTGAAGGGAGAATCTGGGAAGGTCCCTTCATGCAAAGAAGAAAGTTTATAGATTTGTGTTTTATGCTGAACTCTTTCGCTCTCCGGATAACATTTCTGAGCCTCGTGATTTTCAGATATTACTTAAATATTACAGTGATTTTTACATTTTGGTTACATCGGTTTGGTTCACTCAGATTTCATGTCCCCACGCATCAAGACTTTTTTGTCCCGTTTCGGGGTTGAACAGAGCGAAACTTTAAACATGCTTCTGCTGTTCAGTAGAGGAGAGAAAACTGGAGACAAATTTTAAAATGGAAACAAAATGCTTAAAATTAGAAACTGATTATGAAGGAAGGAAGGAAAACAAACGATAATGATGTCAAAAAAAGAGAACAAAGGAAAAAGTTCTATCAAATAGGATCCAAAACAAAAACTGCAGCATCATGGTTTCACTGGTGAAAATAAACCGCCGTGTCATGGTTTTACAGAGGAGTGACAGAGAAGTGCTGCTCATGACTTCAGAATCAGCAAATAAAGTGAGGAGTTTCTCAACAGTGTCATCAAAAACTCATTATTCACTCAGTTGCTGAGGAAAAAATAACTTTACTTGTGAAACTTGTATTTCAGTGAGCTGTGAACCCGACTTGTCATTATTTGGGTGTCTGAAAATCAAATGTTTTTAATTAAAAATATTTAAATATTAACTATTATTCTTCCAAAACTCAAAAATTCAAGATTCTGAGTTGATATTCTGAGTTTTCTCAACTTTTTCATTTTTGACAGCGTAGTATGAGTCATAAGTCCTATAAGATATAGGCTTCCAAAACATTTAAAACATTTAACTAGTGAAGGAAAAGGGAAATTCTTAGTGTTTTCTCTTTCTTTTTCATTATGGGAAAACAAAACTGCAGTGTCATGGTTGCAGTGTTGAACATGAATCAGTTAAATTTGCTGAGTAAAGGACGTGACGGTCAGTGGACAGTCGGCAAAAAACACCAAAACATGATTCAAACTATTACAAAACAGCTTCACCACAAACTGAACACTCACACTTTAAAAAGTTTGGAAAACGGGAAAAAAAAAAACTTTCAGATCCTCAATATATGACAACATGGCTCCTGTGATTACAAAGAGAAAAGTCACAGAAACACAGAACTGAAACCGCCTCGTCATTTTAAACAAACCAGCTGTTTAAACCAGGGGTTCATTAAAAAGCCTATGACTCATATTTCTTTGGAACTCTTCATTTTTAAATTAACTTAATTTATTACCTAAATGAACTTGATACAAGGATTGGCAGATAAATTAGAGATTTTACTTCCTTTGCAAAGGTAATAATACAAATTTCTAATTAAACTTGTAAATATTTGTCTCTCAGTGGGATCATGAAGCCGGGTCTGAACGCCATCATGGGGGCGACGGGAAGCGGCAAGTCATCGTGAGTGTTTTTGTAAATTTGGATGTTTCTGTGATCTCATGTTGAGTCTACAGAAGCCCTGAGAAAATCTGATGATCCGTTTTCTGACTCTGCAGATCAGACTTAAAAAAAGTGTCAGGGCTTCTGTCTGATTCAGATAATGTCTTTATGAATGACACAACTTGATGTGTGTAAATAAAAGCCTGAGTTGTTAATCGAAGCCGTTTGTCGTTCAGGTTCCTGGACGTTCTGGCGGCCAGGAAGGATCCTGCGGGCCTGACGGGAGAAGTTCTGATCGACGGAGCTCCTCAGCCTCCAAACTTCAAGTGTCTGTCTGGATACGTGGTCCAGGTGGGTGAGACGGGCAGGAAGACAGACGGGAAGTCAGAGCAACAGAGGCCGACTCTGTGACAGGATCCAATAGAAAGGCTTTGATTCAGGAGAGTTTACTGGTCGAGGCAGGAAGGAAGTGCTCACAACAATAAGAGCGGCTTCTCCGGCTGCTTCAGTCACAGTTTCAGAAACACACACGACTAAAATAAAATCCAGTATGAAAATAAAATAAATGTGCATCATCAGGAAATGGTTTTAGTTGTGAATGATGTTTTTTTTGTCTCCAGGACGACGTGGTGATGGGAACTCTGACGGTCAGAGAAAACTTCAGCTTCTCTGCGGCGCTGCGTCTCCCAGCGTCCATCTCTCAGGAGGAGAAAGAGCAAAAAGTCAACAAACTGATCCAGGAGCTGGGACTGGGCCGCGTGGCCGACTCCAAGGTGGGGAGAAGACAGGGAGCAAGGAAGAAAGACAGAAAGACAAGGACAGACAGAGTCAAAAAAGGCCAAGAGAGACAGACGGAGATAAAATAGACAAAAGTGAGACAGATGAGGTGAAAATGAGATGGACAGTGAGGTAGATGGAGAATAAAAGACAGAGAGTGAGACAGGCAGAGTGAAAGAATGAGAATAAGAAAGTGACAGAAAAAGAAAAAGGAAGTAAAAAGGAAAAGTGACAGAGTGACAAGAAAAAGACAAAACAAAAACTGTGAAGAAGAGAAAGAAGGAAGCAGGAAGAAACGAAGGATTAAAAGAATAAAAGATGAGTACAGTCGTAATGATGGTTAGGAAATGCATTATATCTTAACTGTGTGTGTGTGTGTGTGTGTGTGTGTGTGTGTGTGTGTGTGTGTGTGTGTGTGTGTGTGCGTGCGTACAGGTCGGCACACAGCTGATTCGTGGGATCTCCGGCGGCGAGAGGAAGAGGACAAACATCGGCATGGAGCTGATCATCGACCCGTCCGTCCTCTTCCTGGACGAACCCACCACGGGCCTCGACGCCAGCACGGCCAACTCAGTGCTGCTGCTGCTGAAGAGGTCACACACACACACACACACACACACACACACACACACACACACACAGTGTATCAGTAAGTTTTTGTGCAAAATTCCTTAATTTCATAGCAAGGCTTTTATTTTGAAACATCTGTAAGATGATGTTGTGGCTTGCGAGTTTTCATTACAGAACATTTCATGTAGCTGCCGCCATCTTGTGGCATCTTTTTATAACTATAAAACTCAGCTCGAATATTAACATTTCTTTTCTTTCTGCCTTTTCTTTTGTGTCTTTCCTTGTTGTTGCTCTTTCCTTTGATCACTCTATGAACTTTTTGAGGCTCTGATTCTTTTTTATGTTTTATTATGTGCACATTATTTCTTTTTGTAGCTTTATGTATTTTTTTTTTCGCTTTCTTTCTTTTTTGCCACTCTATTTTTTTGTCACCTTATTTATTTGTTGCATTGAGCTTCAGGAAAGTTAAAATTAAGTTCTGTTATTGGATGTTTCTCATCAACATTTGTGTCTTAAAACTTCTGCTTTGAGTTAAATCCACATGTGACCAACTGAAGATACTTTCTAACATGTTTCTCTCGTCGTTTCTTCAGGATGGCGAACAACGGTCGCACCATCATCCTGTCCATCCACCAGCCTCGATACTCCATCTACCGTCTGTTCGACAGCCTCACTCTGCTGGTCAACGGCAAACAGGTTCCTCATCACTGACATACATTCACAGTGTTTTTTTTTCTTTGCACCTCTACAAAAACACATAAGTTATTGTCATATTTTATGTTGTGTGTGGCCTTTATTAACATTAACTCTTGTTTTATGTCTCATTAAAATGATCAGGTTTATCACGGTCCAGCACAGAGAGCACTGGAGTATTTCTCAGACATTGGTATGATAATTAAAATTACTTTAATCCAATATAACACAACCTGATGCGCAGGTGGCGAATGCAATTCAGTCTGGAATTTAATTTCCCAGGATACACCTGTGAGCCCCACAACAACCCTGCTGACTTCTTCCTGGACGTCATTAATGGAGACTCGACAGCTGTCGCCCTCAGCAGAGAAGAAGAGAAAGACCGTTTGGGTCAGATTTTAAAAAACCTGAATGTTATGCAGTCAATCAGGGATCATATAAATACAGAAGTTTAGTATTTTTTCATTTATATTCGTTTGGACGTCTCTGAAGGCCTCTTTCTTCCCTCCAGATATTGATTCAGACAGACAGTCGATGTCCAGACGGGGGATCGAGGACAAACTCGTAGAGGAATACAGGAAGTGTCACTACTTCAAACAGACCAAAACAGAGCTGGGTAAGTACACTTTTTATTTGCATTTAAGAGTCTAAACACCCAAAATCTGCAGCATCAAACTGTTCTTCAGTCCTTTGAAAGAAATGCCAGCTGAGTTCACAGTCGGAGGCGGACGATGCACTTTTTTTTCCTACTGACGAAGTGGAATTAAATTAAACAGATATTACCCTGAAACTTATTTATTTCATCATTCACATACAGTATTTGGTTGTGTACTTTTTTGGCCTGCATAGTTTTGCAGTGATGTCACATTTTAATTATTGTTAGATGAACTTTAGTTAACATGTTTTCTGAAGGAAATCAAATCAGTTTATTTTTTATGGCCTAAGAAAAGTGCTTCCTCTACACGGAGCTTTATCACAGTTCAAAGTTTATTGTCTGATGTCAGAGTTGTTGGTGAATCACCTGAACACAAAACTGGACTTTGGCGTAGAACCTTGTTATTTGCACGCAGTTTGAAGGAACCAGATTGGAATTTATATGAATTAATATCAAATCCAAAACCACTGTCACCTTCTGTGTCTCTCAGAAAGGATAGTTCAGGGTAAACAGGTGACCACCACCGCTCGCTCCAGAACCATCACATACAACACCAACTTCCTGACCCAGTTCAGATGGGTTCTCAAGAGAACGTTCCGCAACCTGATGCTCAACCCCCAGACCTCCATCGCTCAGGTAGGAACACGCAGCGGGCGTCCGGTTCTGTCTTAAAAACTCTGTACTGACTTAAACCGGTCTGAAGCGTAACTGTGAGGGAATCAAACGCACAACTCAGAGGTTTTAAGTTTTAGAGTCATGATGCTCATCATAGATTGTAGATAAATGTGGTGATTATCACAGTAACCATAGACACGTTTTAAATCCTCCTGGAGTTTGTTTTATTGTTCACCTTTTATCAATGACTGAATCCAGGAGATTTGTCCCAAAATTGTGTTCTGTGATAAAAACTGTAGCACTTTCCTGGTAAATAAGTGATAATTACAAAGCAACATGTATAAAATTTCTTAGAAATTACCCACAAATGATGGTTAATTATGTGATTATTATTAAGTATCATTTTCACGTAGTGGGTGAATAACATATTTGAAAAAAGTGTATATGAAAGCAGATGTATAAAAATATAAAATATAATAAAACATTTTACAGTTTTAAAACTTTATAATATTATTACTTGCTAATTTACCATGAAATTTGGGAGTAATTTCTAAGAAATTTTAAACATTTTACTTGGAAATTACCATGTATTTACCATGAAATATTGGAATCTGTACAATTTGAATTTAGTTGGAGCATCATGTTTAATGAACACACTCTTTTGACGTGTTAAAACCCAACACTGATCACATTCGCTGCAGTATTTTGTGTTTATTATTGCTTAACGTACTGTGTTTTTATTCTGGTCAGGTAGCGGTCACCTTGTTCCTCGCTCTGGTCGTAGGAGCCATTTTCTTTGACGTCCAGCAGAATGAGAGCGGCATACAGAACAGGTAAACAAATAGTAGTGAACAATACACAACAATACTCCTCTGTGATAGTAAACTGAATATTTTTGAGTTGTGGACAAAATGAGACCTTTGAGGACATCATCTTGGCCTTTGATCAACATTTTTCAACAATTCATGGACCAAATAACTAATCGATATCTTGAGAAAATGATGGAAAGATTGATGAAATTATTGTTAGTTGCAGTCTTATATTAGAAAATTCCACCATATTTTTTTATTGAGGTAAAATTAACAGAAAGTAATCAAGTTACATTGCTTTAATATTGTGATACTTACATTACTGACTACATTTTTAACATGTTCTTAATTCTTAACCCCATACTTAATATATTCTCATATATAAAATTATTATATTGCAGTATTATCAAATACCATGGTGTATTGTTCTGTATTAGTCTGTATATGTATGAGTCTGTGTATTGATTGAATTGTTTGTGTTTTCAGGTTTGGCGCTCTCTTCTTCATCGTTGTGAATCAGTGTTTCAGCTCGCTGTCGTCTGCTGAACTCTTCATCTCAGAGAGAAAACTCTTCATGTAGGTTCGACCCGCAGGACATCTCTATTGATCTCTATTGATTTCCATGAACCACCTAACCCTCAAGCAAAACCTTAACAGAACAATTCAGTGTTTTGGAAATTATGCATACTTGCTTTTTTTCATCAGAGTAAGATGAGATAATCAATATCAGTCACACTGTGTTAATTTACTCATGTTACTGGGACTCTCTAACCTTGTGGGGACCTGAAAATCGTCCCCAGGTGGTTAAGGAGTCCTCATTTCTGGGTTAAATGAATGGTTCATTTACATGTCTTATTGTTGGAGTCAGATTTAATGATCTATATTAAAAATGGACAAGATCAAAGGCCTCCAAAAAGCGACGCCTGTAGCACCTGGGTCGCCCCCTGGTGGCTGGCTGCAGTACAAGTCATAAATCCTGCATCTCAATATTAACGGATAACATACAGACCAAACTAAAACATCAAAGTACACATCAAATTAATTTTTCCCAACGATGTTGTTTGTCATTTAATGTAGCTGTAATCACACTGATGTTTATTTCATTAGCTGTGGTTGTGTGGGCAGGAACTCAATACAACGGCTCCAACAAAATTATGTCTCCAGCACAAGATGGCATCACTCGTATCCATGATACCTTCGCTTTTTGTACAGTGGGAGGAAGTTTAGATGTGTCCATCTTTATTTACAGTCATTGGTCAGTGTGGTTAGCTTAGCTTAGCATAACTAATTATTTCAGATAACTTTTGTCGGTTAAAATATGTCACTTTTAGTTTCACACGAGATACTAACTTTGGCCTCCTGGTGTTAGTTTCACACCTTCATCCACTCCAAACTGCTTGCTTTGCTGATTTTGTCCGTCTACACTACATTAAACGGTTTTATTCTTTGACAGTCGCGTGTAAAATGAGACGCCATCTCTGCACATCACGACTTAAATGTGTGAAATTACATGTGATTAGCAAAAAAGGTGTTGTGATGACATGCAAATGCAAATGAGTGTACTATTTTGTCTCTCATCAGTCATGAGTACATCAGCGGTTACTACAGACTGTCTGTGTACTTCCTGTCCAAGATCCTGTCTGACATCATCACGCTGAGGACCATCCCCGCCATGGTCTTCACCTGTGTGGCGTACTTCATGATCGGTGGGTTAATATTACTATTACACCCTCTATTTTAAGGATATTTTAATAATCAAGTGATTTTCATTTATCAAGGGAAAATGACGAAATTCCTCAAATGTGAGAATTTTGGACTCTTGGTCAAACAAATTAACTTGTGATTTCTGTTTTTCACTATTTTGCTCTGTGCTAATTAGTGTTTTGCTAATATTAGAAACTTCAGATGAGACTTAATTTTTGCTGAAGATGAACACCATGGTCCTCTGGTGTGTGTGTGTGTGTGTGTGTGTGTGTGTGTGTGTGTGTGTGTGTGTGTGTGTGTGTGTGTGTGTGTGTTTGTGTGTGCGTGTGTGTGTGCAGGTCTGAAGCCAACAGTTGAAGCCTTCTTCCTCTTCATGTTCACCGTCACGCTGGTCGCCTACACGGCCACCTCCATGGCTCTGGCCATCTCAGCCGACCAGACGGTGGTGGCCATCGCCAACATCTTCATGACCATCGCCTGCGTCTTCATGATGGTGACGTACACACACTAACACATGTCAACACACAACAGCAAGTAACTGACTGTTCGCTAAGCCCCGCCCCCTTTACTTAATGTTATTGCAGCTATCAATCAATCTGTTCTCAGACACATATACAGTCTTTAATGATATCTGGGTCATTTATAGCTGATAAGGTTCAATTTTGTCACCTGCTAGCTAGCTAGTTAGCTACTGTAGCTAGCTAAGTAATGCTGGCTGGGTTGAAACAACCTGTAACCCCAAAAAAATAATTAAGTTAGCAAATGATGTGCTCCTTGGCCTTTAAAGTAACACAACATTAGCACTGATGCTGTAGGTGGTAAGTTAGTTAGCCTGAAATGCTAATGTTTGCAGAGTGATTGATTTCCTTGTTGTTGCAAATGGTCACAATTACAATATAGGTCAATTAAGTGCCATTTTTTGATGGCGTAATTATTATTATGGCAATTAAATCTAGTTTTTTCATAGTTAATTCTGCAACAATGCACACATTTCATTTGAAGAAAGTGTTACTTTGGAATAAACGGCACCAGTAAAGGCAACTTTCTCCATCAAAGTCTTACACTAGCAAACATTCCCATGTGTGAAACCATAAGTACATAAACCAGACGCCATGCTTGTTGTGTTGAAGACATAATATCTGACCTGCTGACGTGTTTTCTGCAGATCTTTGCAGGTTTGCTTGTGAATCTTCCCTCCATCGTCAGCTGGCTCGCTTGGTTGAAATACCTCAGTATCCCCCGATATGGCCTCGCTGTACGTACACACAAACATACACAGACATGACCTCAGTTCCTTGTGTTTCTCTTCTTCTGTGGTATTCAAGCTAGTGTGCTGTTATTTTCAGTCTCATCAAAGTAGGATTAGACAAACTGACTGTAAGTTTAAATATTTTAAAACATGATGATTTCTCTGTGTCAACAGGCTCTGCAGACTAATGAGTTTACTGGACAGACCTTCACTCAAGAGCCAAACATCACGTAAGAAACACTGACACACACAATAACCAGGTCAATATATTTATGGATAATTGTAGCTGAATTGTATCTGATTAAAAAGACAGAAACAGGTGCTTCAGTTTGTGCCACAGTAATGGCTCCACCTGCTGGACAGTGTGACACATTACATCCCAGAAATCCCCTGTTTGTTGGCAGTTTGGTTGAAAAAAAAAAAAAAATTAAGTATTGATGACAGTGTTATTTTGACCATCACTCAGTCAGGTAGATAGTTAACATAAATGAGGATGACAGTTTGCTAGTTTAACGGTTAGATTAAAGGTGAGTTAAAGGTTAGCTACTTAGCTAGCTAGTTAATTAGCCAGTAAGTTAGTTAGTTAGTAACCGAGAAACCATTTCCAGTTTTACAGGGGAGGACTATCTGAAGGGGCAGGGTGTGGATTTCTCCACCTGGGGTTTTTGGCAGAACCACGTGGCTCTGGGCATCATGACCTTCTGCTTCCTCACCATCGCTTACCTCAAACTGCGTTTCATCAAGAAATTCACCTAGACCTTCATCATCATCACCAGCATCTAAGCAACAGACCTGTGACAGAGAGTCTGCAGTTTAACATTAGTTCAGCTCAGGACTCTTTTGACATCTTTATATTTTTTTGCAGATAAGATTTGTAATGTTTTAATCCCTAAACAGGGATAGTTTGCTGATTTTCATTTACAGTTGATTTATTTGATAAAACATGAAACAGTAATCATCTAGATCTCCAATACTAATGGCTTGTTTGTAAAATAAAATGTGTGTTTACTGAGATGTTAAAGCACATTTATTAATTATTTATACACTCCCCGCTACAACCAAAGTTCAAGTGTTTATTAACTGTGACACAATGTTTGCACTTTAACGTTCAGAGCCAAAGAAAGTAAAAATTTCCACACAAATACAAGTTATATTTATAATTTTTTCATAAAATAAAACATTGAATTTGTATTCTGAATGTCATGGTTTTGTTTCTGACTGCGACTTGCTAATGTTTGCTAATTAGCACTAAACTCAAAGTACAGTTAGCAAGTTGGCTACTTAAAAATGTACTTGGTTACTTATGTACTTGC
Organism: Lutjanus erythropterus; assembly: GCF_056507025.1. Classification (NCBI taxonomy): domain Eukaryota; kingdom Metazoa; phylum Chordata; class Actinopteri; order Lutjaniformes; family Lutjanidae; genus Lutjanus; species Lutjanus erythropterus. The sequence continues at coordinate 2,861,971 of NC_139339.1, read as the reverse complement.
TCAGTTAAAGTGTGAGCTTGACTGATACATAGTTATTTATGTAAAATATAAATGTATTACATAGTTGCTTAAAAAAAAATAACCTGCCTATCAGTGAGTTGGTTACTTACTTAGTTAAGACATTAGCCTGTCAGTTAGACAGTATGGTGGTTAGTTAGTTACTTAGATAAAAGACTATGAAAATTGGCAAAACTGCATGAGCACAAAGCCACAAGACACCGTCACAGATGTATTTGTTTTTGTAGCACTTGTTTGAATATTTCAGTACATAAACGTCTGAACTGTGACAGTCGTCTGTATGAAACAGCTGAAAGTGAAAGTCCAAACATCCACTGTTAAGCTGTTCACTCTGAAGATTGGAAACGGAGAACACACACCTAAATACAAAATACACAAACAAAATAGTTAATTTTAAGACAATTTCTAACAGAAAATCACAGTATAACTTTTTCTTTTTTGTCAGTATTTAATTAATCCACGAGTCTATGATGATGAAGAATTCATGCAGAAAGAAAATAGAAAGTTTTGGAGGATCATCATTTGCACAACTTCATGTAGCCACGAGATACATGACTCGGCTTTGACCGACAGCAGGAAGTGGTGGCAGGTCGAGTGACGGGAATGTGTAACTTTACTTTCTAAGAATTCAGCGCTGAAGTTGTGGTAAGGTATTCTAATAACTGGAGGCAGATGAGACGGGGCAGCTGCGGCAGAAGGTGGTGACAATAAGCTGCAGTCAAGGCCCAAAGTTTCCAGCAGACCACAGAATAAACAGGAAGTTATAGAAATAGAAATCACCTGTTAGATCTTCTGCAGGCTAAAGACCAGGTTTGGGTTTTCATAGGTGAAGAAATTAGGCATGTGCTCTTGATCGGTGATGAAGCTGAAGTAGAAGAAATCCCCCTACTACTATACAACCCTTTGGTCTTTCGTCCCCCTTGTGAAACACTTTCTAACTCCTTGTTTTGATAAGCAATATGTAACCAGGGCTGCACAGTTAACTGTAATATTATTGAAACTGCCATATGTGCAAAATCCAAATGAACCAGAACCAAATCGCAATGTTTTGAAAGAGGAAAACTGTGTGAGAAAACAGCATTATAATGAGGTTCTGTAGCACTGAGGTACTGCAGAGACACCTAAAATCTTCAGATTAAAAGAAAACGAATATCACATCATCATGATTAGGGGTCCAAGAAGCGTTGCTCACTGCAGACAACTACTGTTTTTGTTCTGATTATTCTTTCTTTCTTATTTTTCTCTGTTAAAAGCATTTGTGTAGCAAAACCTGTGACTAAAATTCACCAAAATTGAGAATGCACTTAACTATCGCACTGAATTTCACCTCTAGGGGGCGCCACAAATGCATAAAGGTTATATTTCAAAATTAGCTGCATGAATTCGTAAAAAAATCGGTTTGCATGATCCCAGGTCAGGACTCAATCGGTGCATGAAATCTGGTAATGACTGACTTAACTTAGTGTGATTTATGACAACAAATCTAAATTTCTAGACTTTTCACAATCCAAACTTCAGCCGTACATCCTACAGAGCTGAAATTTCTTCAACACGTCTGCTGAATTGTGACTAAAGTCTGTCTGTCTGTTTGTAGTGAATGCACAACATGTTTTATTTCATGTTTTTTTTTTTATCATATTTCACAAAACATATTTCACAATGCACCCAAGAAAAGCAGGTTGGTGTGTGATTTTTTTCAGAATTGTTCCCCCAACAGTTAAAACTGTGCGAATTTTTAAAGTTATGTGACATCCCTGTCTATGATTTTCTGTTTGTGAGCTTCTTCCTGGCTCAGCAGCCAGTGGGCGGAGTCAGAGAGGGCAACGTGAACAGTGTGTCAGTAGCAGGTGGAATCCCCCCCCCCCCTCATGTACAGAATAATGACACTCACTGATCTGAAGGAAATCTCAAAAAGGCATAAAAACACTAATGTTTCATAATTTTAATCTTGGAAGTCGTCAGCATCTGGTCCTCTGCTCTAAAAACTCTAAAGACTCAATCTGCTTGCAGGTCTTTTAGTAGTTTTTTTTTTTTCTTTTTCAGTAAAACTGAACATTGTAAAGCAGAAATTATTATTCAGACAAATCGTTTCACATATTGCAAATTGCAGTTTAAGTCGTCTATAACTTTTTTTTTTTTACCATATTGTGCAACCTTATATGTAACTTTCATTATTATTATCAGCAGACACGGCAAATACTCTGTTACTGTACTTTAAGTAGAGTTTCCAGATATCTGTACTTCACCCCAGGATTTATTTTTCTGCCAGCTTTTTACTTTCACTCCCACATTTTTTTTTTTTTTTTTTTTTTTTTTTACCGCAGCAGAATGTTGCTTAGCAACCCGGAGACATGAGGACCGGCTCGTCTGTCTCTGTTCAGGAAGCTGTTGCTGTCCCATGGAGGAGGGGTCACATTATGGACAAATTCACTCGATACCACCGACACTTTTACTGTACAGGAGGTTTAATATGAGGACAAGTTACACACTTTACCTTCTAATCAAGACTCGGTCCGTATGGACAGACCAGGTAGGATAATGTCTGTGTTGACTTTACGGTCTGTGGTGCGAAGGTTCATGTTGTTGTCATAACGAGCCTATCAGCTGTAGACCGGCGCTTTTCCCAGATTAGACGAAGTTATAATTAATAACTGACAAAATAATTGCTAATTAGTAATTTGATCGGTTCTCTTAGTGACAAGACAGTTCAGCAACAACCGTTATAACCAGACGAGTGATTCATTGAGCAGAAGACAGATCGTAACCCGACCCATGTGACATTTTCAGAAAATGATTAAAAATATAAATAAATTGTCTAGAGCGATTTTCTGAGGGTCAAAACTTTCTATAAACTCTTCAACATCGTGCTCTACAGTTCATACCCAAATACATACACGGTAAATATGAATAAAAAGCCAAAATAAAAGGGAACGATGCGAAAGGTTGGTCTGATGTGCGTCACAACTAAATACTTAAAAAATTAGTTAAAAATCTCCAGCGCATTTGAACACGACAATAATTACATGAACACTAAGCGCAAAGGCTTAAGACTGTTTTCAGACAAATGTTGACCGGAAATATTTTTTACGAAGTGTGAAAAATCGGACATATATTAACGAGATATCGCGACGCGGAGAGACCAAAGTGGAAAACATGGACCATTTATGATCATTTCTATAATCAGTGGACCCTGAAGGATCTGTCCAATGAGCGACTTAATGTTTAAAGACGTTAGAAAAACGACTTTAATCACCGCTGCAAACACGTTCAAAAGTGAAAGTTTTTCTCACAGATGAAGACGTTCACGTTCAGATCATAATTCAAAGGTGGTCGCATCATTTAAAATGTGCAATAAAGGCATTTTGGAGCTGAAGTAGAGAAAACTAGCTGTAATGTAGTGAATCCATAGGGATTAGTTAACGCTGCGCAGTGATCTGTCTTATCAAGGTTGTTCTGTAGCCACGTGTGCGTACAGCTGTAGTGTTTGCGGAAGATGTAGTTTTTTTTTAGCTGTAGTGTGTGTACTGTGTATTCCCAGTGTACCTCAATGAAAATACTGCCAGAGTCTGATTACTGAACGTATAAACATGATTCAGTGTCTAATTCATTCACTCACCACGTGCTCATTAAAGGTGACTTTATACTTGCTCTAAACTTCTTGTGGATTTTCTGCCATAAAGTTTGTTGCCATTTCTGGCAGAAAGGCCTGAAAAATCACTAATTTCTCCCAATACACATCAGAGAGGTTGAAGCTAAGTACTCAGGACACAGCCGCTTTAAATTATTGACTTCCTGGAAGCTTCTTGTTGTCTTGTTCTACAGTTCATATTTAACCCCAAAAATAATTCCCCAATAGTTGTGACTTTGTGTAGAACTTAAATAAAAACGTGATGCAATGATTTGGGAAAGACAAGATATTTAATGTAGAGTCTTAACTTGCATTTGTAGATGCAGAGACCAACTGTGTTTACTGACAAAGGTTTTCCAAAGTGTTCCTGAGTCCATGTAGTGTCCTTTATACAGTGATGAGGGTTTTTAATGCAGTTTTTAATGCAGTGCTGCCTGAGGGGTCAAAGGTCACAGACATTCAGTGTAAGTTTTGCCCACAGTTCACAAAGCGGTGAACGTCACTCCATCCTTGCGTGTGAACGACGCGGGTGTTTTTGAGGATTCTACAGTTTTTCCAGTCTTTTGTTGCTTCCAACCTTTCTGATCCTTATCAAATTCAGAATGAGTGTACATGTAGAAAAAAAAAAAGTTTATCAGTTTGAACATTATACATCTTATCTTTGTTGTGTATTCAGTTGAATACAAGTCAAAAAGGATTTGCAATCACTGCATTCTGTTTTTATTTGTTTTACACTACCAGTGAAATATGACTTCAGAGAAAAACATTCACACTAATCACTGTCATCACATCACTCTCAGCCTGCAACAGAACAAAGTGACGACATCTGAACTGGTTAAAACAAAGTTTGATGTTGTAACTGCATTATATCTGGTTGAGGTCTTGGACGTTCAGACTGAATGTCAACCAGTTTTCAACTAGAAACTAGAAACTAACTGAACTTTGATCGCAGGGAGGAGATGATCTGCAGGATCCTGCTGCTCATCAAGCTGACCTCCTGTGTCTGTGGTTAGTTTACACCTTCACTTTATTATCCGTCAAGACAAAAGACAACACACACTTTGACACTTGAGTCTTTAAATGTGTGAGGAGGAAGGTCTCTACAGCACTGAGAGCATCACTAAACTCTCCACACAAACATCTCTAGATGGAGTTTAAAGTTGTCAGTTTGTCTGCTCCTCACTTTCCCTCTCTGTCTCCTCAACAGGAACATTTGTAGTGAATGTGACACAGACGTCCTATCAGGCAGAGGAGAACCACAACATCACACTGGAATGGACGTTCACAAACAAACCTGATGCTTCACTCCGCTCCCTTTACATCTTCTGTGACATGATGAATCCTCTCAAGAACCCAGGAGTGTTTCATCTACATGAAGGTGTTGAGGTCTCAGAGTCTCTGGATGAACAGTTTGCAGGACGAGTCCAGTGGGACAAAGACGTCCTCAGAGAAGGACGACTCAGACTTCATGTGTCCAGACTCAGGACTGAAGACTCGGGCCTGTATGTCTGTGAAGTGAGAATAAATTACAGCTGGGGCTCTGACAAGTGTCGCCTCAATATCACTGGTGAGTTGATTGAGCAGAAATTTCTAAACAGGTAAAATTCAGCAGCTTTTCTTTATGAGTAAGAATCTGAGAAGAAAAGTATTGAGGACTATAAATCCACAATCCTTCCACTTCCTGGAAATATGTTCTAACTGAGTCTGTTGTAGATATTCTGTTTTCTTTTATAGTGAAATGTTTTTTTCTCCACATGAATGAGTCAGATCAGTTTGGTCTCTTTACAGCAGCGAGGGATCAGCCTGAACCTGAGAGACCAAACCCAGAGAGTCGGGGACGGACCGTCCTCGACTGTGGACTGGGACTGACAGCAGCAGCTCTGCTGACTGTTTGGTACCTTTTCTAATCCAGAAGTGTCCACTGGTACACATGCTGGTTCGTGGTCCAGCATCACAAAAACTATCATACTGGAGCTGTGAGGTTTGAGCTTCTGTCCAGTATTTGTACTTTAAAGTAGTAATGGTGCATGCAAAAATGAGTACTGCAGTCCAAATAGTGAGTTGGTCTTTAAAGAGGTCATAATCCTACGTTGTACGAAATCTATGGTCGAAGCATTTCCCACTGCTCCCTCCTAACTGGCCACAGCAGAGACAGACAGGCTGCAGTAACACTGTAAGAGTGCAGGACGTGTGCAGCGTCTTAAATTAAAACTGCTGGAGATGGACGATGTTTCCCAGGTTGAAGGAGGACTGACCACGGTGCGACTTTTTCACTTATGAACTCAGCTATTTTTCCCACACAAATTGCCAAAAACACAACCTACTGCCACACTACTGTTTGTTCTTATATCATATCGTGTAAGGTAAGGTGTGGGATTTTAAAAGCGTGGCATTATCCAGTGAAGGATCAGTTGATGTCAGACTCTGAATGTTGACTCAGGAAGCAAACAGGAAGTGCGGCAACGTCTGAGAATTCTGCTGGGATTTACAGGATCAACGTGGATTTTTGTTTTACACTAGTTCAGGTCGTAAAAAGCTGTGAAACTTTCAGAAGAAGTAAGAATTAACCAAGAAGATTCTGGCTACATTAGCTGTACTAGTGCAGTACTAGAATAACACACGTCAGGAGTCTCCATATGTTTGTATGTGTTTTAATTAATTTGTTGTTTCATTCATTCTCTTTGTCATACTGTATAAAAAATATTCATTTGGGCAAATCTGTCTGATGCCATGTGATGCTTGAGATCCCATGATGTCATTTTTTAATATTTTCCTTCTTTTTGAAAAACATTATATTGTAATTATAGCTTGTTCAGAGAAAAAGAGAGAGAACACCGGGGCGAACAAGGGGCAAACAAGAACATTATCTACCTCTTCCCATCCCTCCCTTCACATATAGGCAGGAGAAAGTAACTGTGTTACTTCACTACATGATACTGTGGTCATCCAGTTATACAAGTACGTTGTTTTCAGAAATAGACTGAGGCAGATGTTTTATTGAAAAAAGTCTTTGAGGTGTCATGGAGAAGTGAGTCCAAAAAAAATGGATATACGGTGAAATAAATACAAAAGTCTAGGCAAAGTCACGATTTGTGTGGCATTAATTTGTCCGTTCATTGATGGGGGAGTGTTCACCAGTATTCAGTATCACTCTGAAGTTTATCAGTCAGAACTCTTTGGTTTAATTTTAAAAGCAGGTCTGATTGTTTGATTGTGGCTCCTTTGGGCAGTGACTTAAACTGAGAGATTGCTGAGTTGAGTTTAACATTATAGGAATAAATCACTTTATGAACTGCACTGATGTGTTTCTGCCACAAGATGGAGCCAGAGATGTGTTAACAATATTCATTGAAGTCACTTGTGTTAATTACAGAAACTTTTTAAGTTTATAAAGATTGAAAGAAGACAATAATCTTGTTCTTGTGTTGAATTGTGTTTTGGGTAGTTATAAGTATGGAAACACTTCATATTGATACATGATTATTACTATTAATATCATTATTTTAAACACTTGAACCTGCTGCTGCAGCCCTTCAAACTATCCAGTTCTCCTGTGTTCCAGGTCTTCTGAATAACTTAGTATTAAAGGTGCAGTTTAAATAAAGTAATAATAACTAGTAACTAATTTCATCTAATAGTCAACAAATTCACAAAAAATATTGTTTTACAGAATACACATGTCATATTGGTAAATCTGGAATATAAATATTGTCTGCATTTAGAAATGAGAATGTAACTGCACATGAACACAATATTGTGTTTTTATATCTGATATCTTGGTCTTTAAGTTGCATCAGTGGAGTAAAACAGTAAATGATGATCTATACCTGACTCAATAAATCTAAACTGTGACTAAAACACAATAAATCTTGACCACAGGATCGTGTAATAATAAGAACAACATAAACAGATGATGTATATTATGTTTGTCTTCCGTCAGGAGTAACAAGTGAGACCACAGGAAAGAACCAAATTGGTGGAACATTTGTCTTATTAAGGTACACAGTTGGGTTATTCAAATGATCAGCTCATCATCAAGCCTCTGCAGAAGCCCGATAGCAGCCTGATCATTAGAATCAGTTGTGTTGGAGCAGGGAAACATCTAAACATGCAGAGCAGTAATACCTGAAAACCAGGATTGTGAAACACTGCAGTAGAAGGAAGGGGTGGAACCTGAAGGCACCATCCGTCACAAGAAGAGGAAGAGGTAAAACTTAGTATCACAACGCAGGGTGCAGTTTTGTCTACAGTGTTTACCGGAATATCAAAGAAAGTGAAAATACTTGTGTGGGTGCAGTTAGCACTGCGGTGAGGATGATAGTATGAAAGGGGCCATTTCTCGTAATACGGTGATGAAGGGGAGGGGATATGTTAGTGTTATTACAACTACAGATGTCAGAGCTTCAACAAAACACTCATTTCTCTAGTTCTGTCCTGAGGCGTGTTACCAAGAAAGAGGCTCAACGAATCGCATGAACTGCTCAACAAAACCTAAACCCCCAGTCATAATGGGTATCACGATGGTGGTTTTCAGCTTTCTTTGTTAACTCAGGGTTTCGTCTTCAGACTCTGTGCGTGCTCACATAAGTGAGGCGATCAGGAGCCGAACACTTCTATCAAAATGATCAAGTTGTTATAATTAAGAGCTGTGGAAAATATTTTAGGGCAAAAAGCAACACTGTTGCTACAAATACAGCAGGAGAAGAATAATGCTGTCAGAAAGTTACTGAGTGAAATACTTGTATATAAAGTTCTTTAAAGCAGTGTTCCTCAACCCTGGTCCTCAGAGCTTCACTGTCCTGCATGTTTTATATGTTTCCCTGCTCCAACACACCTGATTCAAATGATCAGCTCGTCATCGAGCCTCTGCAGAAGCCTGACAACAACCTGATCATTTGAATCAGGTGTGTTGGAGCAGAGAAACACCTAAGACATGCAGGACAGTGGGCCCTGAGGACCAGGGTTGGGGGACACTGCTTTAAAGGATTCTAGGAGGAGGAGCAGCACCGATCATGTGACCTGGAAGCATGACAATAGGGAGGGAACCTGAAAGTGAAAGTGTTCAGGCTTCATTTTGTGTCGACAGATCAGATCACATGCAGGAGAAGTGAACACTGATGCAGGGTGAGTTTATGATTTTTATATTATATTTTATTATTTTACTCCCTCCCTAAGTCGTGTGTGTGTGTGTGTGTTTGTAACTCGTTGTTCTTGTGTCTGACTCTCAGGGGCGGTTTTTGATATGGGTTTCAGAATTAACGTCTTCCATCATGACTGTTAAAAATTTTACCAGACAACCAGGCACATTCATTGCTACCTGTAATGTAGGGCCTACTAGTACTTGCTCAAGAGTGAGGGGGGGTTTAATTCTACGCCAAAGATCGCCCATATATTTAGGCGAGAGAAATATCTCTTATCTGGTAACTCTGCTTATTATGGCCTACTGTAAGTAGCCAGGCTGACTGGAGCGGCAACTAATAACCAGCTCGCAAAATAAAACAGAACAAAAACAAACAAACACAAAATCACCAGTCATCATGATACAAACTTATGATTTCCACCGATGTGTTTTCTAAATTCTATCACCCATATGTGAGAAGTGAGCACCTTCAGTGCTCCTGCTGCTGTGCTGAAGTCTCACACACAACCTGTCGAAGGGGATCCAGGCCTTCTCCCTGATCCAGCCTCGGCTGTAGGCAGGCATCTAATAGTGTAACCATACCATAGGTTGGCCATATTAATCGCGTCAGTAATTGCTTCCAAATAAAGCACATTTAATTCGTAGTATTATCAAACCAGGCCCATAATGTCACAATTAATTGTTTCTGGGTTGTGCGAAATCGCAGAAAAAAACCTATACAAAATGACAATTGTCATCTACTTTTTTATTTTTACTCCATCAACCATTGACTAGAACAGCACTCATTGAGATGGGTTGAGAAATAAAAGTTAGTGGTTTTTAACCAGAAACGTGTATCTGTTCACAGGTCCATGTGTGTATAAAAAATAACAACAGACTGAAAACATGCAGTTTCCCCAGAAGGGATTAATAAAGTACAGATTTCTTTTCTTTTCTTTCTGAGCCCCATCGCTCTAACAGTATTACTGTACCGCTTGAAAATCAAACAGTGTTGATAATGCTTCATAAATTCAGTGTCACAAAAATCAGATAACAGAGACACATAAAAAAGGACAAAGAAAAGAAAATCAATACAAATAGATAAATAGATAGTAACAATTGGGTAGTAAGAAAAACAGAAAATAAAACTGATATATGTTAAAAATTTCTGAGTGCTCTTCTTGTAAAATATCAATAGTGTTTCATAGCACTGTGTGTTGTGCAAAGTGCAGTCATGTTAATTGTGCAATTTAGGAATGCCTTATTTTAATTTTATCTGCCTTCTATACTGTAATAATTGTTGTATTTATGTCTTATTTTGACTTCTGTGTGCGCTTGTTTTATATTTAATAGTTCTTTTTTCTGTTTATAGCCTATGTAAGTTATCTGGTTAAATTCAGACACAGGGGGTGTTTGCCCAGGGCACCAAATAGGCTAGGACTGCCCCTGCTGACTCTTAAACAAATTCGTGCTCTGAGCTCACAGTCAGTGCTCCTGTTTGTCCTCTCAGACTGACCTCAGAACAGAAGATGAGTGTTTGTGTGGAGGAAGACGAGGACAGAGCAGAGTCTCCAGTGTCCAGCTGTCTGTCTCTGAAGAGTGACCGGTCCAAAGATTTTATTCTAAACTTCAGTGCTGAACCTGGACCCTCATACACAAAGTAAGAGTCTGTTTTTACTGTAAAATCTGAAAGAATATGCTTCACCTAGATGTGTGATTTTGTCATATTTGTCCTATAAATATTTTATTGGTTTGAGTCTTCCTCAGATCAGCTGTTATGACCAATCAGATTCATGTTGAATTAGTTCAAAATGTTTATCAGTTGGTCATTGATCACCTTGATTCTGGTTTTGACAGTTTAAGTTGAAAGTATGATGAAGAAAATGTACGTGGACCTTTGAGCTCAGATTTTGTCCACCATCTGTTGTTCCTGAAGCTGAAGAACAGAAAAGCTTTCTGTGGATAAAAAAATGATATTTTCCTTCATTTAATAGTTGAAAGCAGAAAGTGACAGAAAACATAAAGGTCTGGACTCGAACCTGACACCACTGTTACATGCTCTGTGTCTACTGGTTTACCAAACTTTTTAAACCACTTCAGACCCCAGTCCAAACCTCAGCTGTCCAGAGGGGCTATCAAACAGTAAAGGATATAATCAGCTGTCTTTAATGGGGGACTTTTATTGTGAAGGATCTGTGGGAAGTGTTGAGAAAAGTAATGTTCTCTGTAACATTTTCTGACAAGTCATTGTAGTGATGAAGAAATGTCTTCACAGAGAGGGGAAGAGGAGTCACGTTTGTGAGGTGGAGCAGCCATCCTGCTGTGTTTTGTGTCAGGACGTCCTGAAGGATCCAGTCTCTACCAGCTGTGGACACTGGTTCTGCAGACAGTGCATCAGCTCATACTGGGACCAGTCTGCTTCATCAGGAGACTCCCCCTGTCCCCAGTGTGGAGACAGATCCAGAACAAGAGCTGAACAAAGTAAGACTACACATGTGTCTGCTGATGTGTTCCTGTGTGAAAACACGGCTTGTTTTAATGCAGTTGTTGTGTCTTACAGCACGGTCAGTTCACATCTTTATGAATATCAGTACATTTAAAGTCCAACTGAAATTTAACTGCTTGTTTTTTTCTGCTCTGTATCACCTGTCCTGTGTTCTCCTTTGGGAGTTAGAAGTAACTAAACTTTCCCCGCTACTCGGACAAGGCTGACTGAAGAAAAATACGTTTGTTATGAATAAATAACTCTGCAACATTGCTCGTATAATATCTGGAGAATTTTTTGCCCTTCATTCTTTTGAGTTGGTGTTGTCTAGCAGATGAGCAGCTCATGCACTGGGGTCTTACAGGGGGTGGATACTTCCCTCTGATTGGGCGCTGAGAGCTTAGATTTTCTCTTTCCTCAAGAAGACAAACCAAGACCGAAGCCTGTTAGAAAGAACTATTGAACTGTGTGTAAAGCAGTAACATCAAACATCTCATTTTATTTGTATAGTCCAATATCACAAATAAGAATTTTCCTCACTGATGTTCCCTTGAAACGTGACTTTATATCTTTTACTTCCATATATTTTCTTATGTTATGGTTTCTTGGTAATGAATAATGAGCTGTTCTTCTCTTTCAGCAGATCGTGGTCTGCAGGAGGTTTTAGATGAATATAAGATCAGTCTGAGGAGGAGATGTGAACATGTGACTGAAGGAACCGATGGAACAGGAAGTGGAACCCTCCTCAACAGGATCTACACTGAGCTCTACATCACAGAGGGACAGAGTGAAGAGGTTAATACCCAACATGAGGTGAGACAGCTGGAGACAACGTCCAAGAAGAAGACCCCCTATGACACTCCAGTCAAGTGTCACGACATCTTTAAAGCCTCACCTGACCAACAGAGACACATCAGAGTCGTTCTGACCAACGGCGTCGCTGGAGTTGGAAAAACCTTCTCAGTGCAGAAGTTCACTCTGGACTGGGCAGAGGGTTTGGAAAACCAAGATGTCAGTCTGCTGATTCTGCTTTCGTTCAGGGAGCTGAACTTGATCAAAGATGAGCAGTACAGTCTTCTCAGTCTGCTCCAAGTTTTCCATCCAACATTACAGAAGGTCACAGCAGAGAAGCTGGCTGTCTGTAAACTTGTGTTCATCTTTGACGGCCTGGATGAAAGCAGACTTTCACTGGATTTCAACAACAGTCAGGTTGTGTCTGATGTCACACAGAAGTCATCAGTCAACGTGCTGCTGACAAACCTCATCAAGGGGAATCTGCTTCCCTCGGCTCTGGTCTGGATAACTTCCAGACCTGCGGCGGCCAATCAGATCCCTCCTTCATGTGTTGACAGGGTAACAGAAGTACGAGGCTTCACTGACACCCAGAAGGAGGAGTACTTCAGGAGGAGGTTCAGTGATGAAGATCTGTCCAGCAGAATCATCTCACACATCAAGACATCCAGGAGCCTCCACATCATGTGTCTGATCCCAGTCTTCTGCTGGATCACTGCTACAGTTCTGGAGGACATGTTGACTACAGAGCAGAGAGGAGAGCTGCCCAAGACCCTGACTGACCTGTACTCACACTTCCTGCTGGTTCAGACAAATAGGAAGAACAAGAAGTACCATGAGGGACAAGAGACAAGTCCACAGGAGCTGACGGAGGCTGACAGGGAAGTTCTTCTGAAGCTGGGGAGGCTGGCGTTTGAACAGCTGAAGGAAGGAAACATCATGTTCTACCAAGAAGACCTGGAGCGATGTGGTCTGGATGTCACAGAGGCCTCGGTGTACTCAGGAGTTTGTACAGAGATCTTCAAAAGAGAGAGTGTGATCTTCCAGAAAACAGTCTACTGCTTTGTTCATCTGAGCGTTCAGGAGTTTCTGGCTGCAGTCTACATGTTCCACTGTTACACCAACAGGAACACACAGGTACTGGAGGACTTCCTGGGGGAAAAATGTGTTGATTCAACTCTGGATGCCTTCTTGATGGCAGCAATGGAGAAATCCCTCAAAAGTAAAAATGGTCACCTGGACCTGTTCGTCCGCTTCCTTCATGGCCTCTCTCTGGAGTCCAACCAGAGACTCTTAGGAGTCCTGCTGGGTCAGACAGACAACGGTCCAGAAATCATCCAGACAGCCATCAACAACCTGAAGGAGATGAACATTTATTCCTCTCCTGACAGAAACATCAACATCTTCCACTGTCTGACGGAGATGAACGACCTCTCAGTACATCAGGAGATCCAAGAGTTCCTGAAGTCAAAGAACCGATCAGAGAAGGAACTCTGTGATATCCACTGTTCAGCTCTGGCCTACATGCTGCAGATGTCAGAGGACGTTCTGGATGAGTTGGACGTGCAGAAGTACAACACATCAGCGGAGGGACGGTGGAGTCTGATTCCAGCTGTGAGGAACTGCAGAAAGGCTCGGTAAGTCCAGATGTGATTCACATTATAAAGCAAAGCTGAAGATGAAGATAGATCAACTATATTGATCCCACATTGGAGAAATTCACTCAGTATGGCAGATCAAGGATAGAAAGAACACGTAGAAAAGGAGAGACTAATAAATAGAGATGTTATCTGTATTCACAGACTTATTGACTGTGGACTCACAGAGGCTCACTGTGAAATTGTGGCCTCAGCTCTGAAGTCCAACCCCTCCCGCCTGACTGAGCTCGACCTGCGTAACAACTTCCTGGAGGATTCAGGAGTGAAGCTTCTGTCAACCGGTCTGGACAGTCCAAACTGTAGACTGGAGACTCTGAGGTCAGTTGTGTTTTGTTCTGTGCTTATCTACAAAATTTAAATCCACAACAGAAAGTTTGTCTGTAAACAGTGGTATATCCCAAAGCTCAAGATGTTCACTGTTAAAGACCGTTCTTTTTAAAGTTTGTCGCATTATTTCACCTTTTCCATCTGCTCATGTATCTCTAAAGTCCGTAAACAGCCTTTTTTCAGCTTTGTGGATTAAAAAGTTCAGTATTTGCCTCCCGGATGTAATATAGAAGTGTAAAGGAAAAAATGTGGGGGAAAAAATTGGCTGCAGTGTCTGGGCTTAGCCCCAAATCCTCTCAACTCCTAGATCTGCCCCTGTTTGGGGACATTAAACATCACCTCAGTGTTGATGTGCTTTGTGATCTGCATAGAGTCTGTTTTTAGAATAAAGTGTCAGATTTTATTAAATTTTAAATGTTATATCTGTATCTGTATTCACAGACTTATTGACTGTGGACTCACAGAGGCTCACTGTGAAATTGTGGCCTCAGCTCTGAAGTCCAACGCCTCCCACCTGACTGAGCTCGACCTGAGTTGCAATGACCTGTTTGATTCAGGGGTGAAGCTTCTGTCAGCCGGTCTGGAGAGTCCAAACTGTAGACTGGAGACTCTGAGGTCAGTTCAGCTTTTTTTTTCTGTGTTTTTCTGAACATGAATCACAACAACCAAAGTTTTTCCGTCTGAACAGTTTGGCTCCAAATACAGTCTGTAGTCAAACTGGATTCATGTCAGTCAGAAGGATTTATACAACAATGTGCTGAGACAGACTCAGAGACAGAGTGTGTGAAGCAGATGTTTAAATGCAGACATATGAAGTGTCTTTAGTTGAGTCTGATCTGAACTTCAACATGCAATGATGCTTCCAGACAGGAAATGATAGTGAAAGTCTTATTTATTACCTTCTGGAACTCTGTAGTAAACATCTGTCTTAGTATTGCTTTAAAATACTATCAGAGAAATGTTGAACTGCACATTTAAAACCATCATATAACAAGAAAAATCTACACAAGATAATTCACTCTGAAACTCACGATTTTCCCCTTATTTTCTACATCAAGTTTTTTTATTGATTAAAATGAAAATGAAAAAAAATGAATGATTAAATGAATAAATAAACTCCATTTCAACTGTCTGACAAAAACAAATATATTCACTATTTTTCTTCAGCATTCTGATGAAGCTGTATGATGTTCACACTGACTGAACTGTTTAACTGTAAAGTGACATCATTTATTCTTTATTCAGATTGAGGGACTGCAGGCTGTCAAAGACCAGCTGTGATTCTCTGGTCTCAGCTCTGAAGTCCAATCCCTCCCATCTGAGAGAGCTGGACCTGAGAGACAACGGGCTGCAGGATTCGGATGTGAAGCTGCTACTTGATCTTGTGGAGAGTCCACGCAACAGACTGGAGACTCTGACGTCAGTGGAGGGGCGGAGTCAGTCCCTGCTGGTTTCAGCGGTGTTGAACTGAACACGGTTTGTATCAAAGCAAAGACTCAGTGTTTCCTGCTTTTCCTTGGTGAAGCTGTGACAGGAGGATGGTGATGGGCTTCAGGATTGGACGGAAAGAAAGGGAGAACAGTCAGCAAATCACAGGAGTCAGAAGCTCGTTGTGATAATGTGTTTGAGTTGATGTGAAGACGACTGTTGTTGTTGTTTTCATGTCAACAGGAGACAAACCCAACCCAAGACAAACCCAAGGAGATGATTTGATGGATGGACTGATGGTAAACATGCTGCCAGAGTGGTAGGAGTATTTAACCCCATTATTTAATCCGGAACTGGATACTTGAACTGAACTTGAACTGAGTTTGAAACCATTTGGACTGAATTTGGATTGAAGTGTTAGAGATTGTATCCTTTCATAACTGTCATGATTTATGGTGTATGGTACATGATATTTCACTTCATCTTGAAATGGTGACATTAATCTAATACCTGTGAAAGAGAAAAATGAGTTAACTCGAGAAAATAACCAAACCAAAATAGGAACAAGCTAAAACAAGATAGTTAAAGACCAGTCTAACAATAAATAAAACAATCTAAATTAAAGGAGCCATCTAACCAGGATGAGTTATCAAGTCTTAACTATTCCTTACATAGTATAAAGAACCCTAAGGAGGGAAAAGTGTTTTTTGGAGTCTGCTTCGATTCCCAGTCATGTGACTTGAGTTCACAGGTATTTTCATGTTTGTCCTGTAATATTTAAAAAGTATATGTAATATTCAAACCGAGAACAGCTTTAAACAGCGGTAAATGCATCATTAAAGTGAGCAGTGAACATCTCATCTCAACAACCTGGCTAGATCACCATGGTAACTGATGCTAACCCTAAATTTCAGATTAAAATTCATTATATAAGCAAACCTGTCGACTTGTCTATCAGTGATAAAGGCTTGTGCAGTTGCAGCAGCAAAAACTGTATGTGTCGCTTTGCCAGGGGAACCTTAATGCATCCAGTTGTGGATGTAGAAAATCCTTTTCCCTGTTTGCTTCAGGTCATATTAAGACTTTAAATTATAACTGATATTGTAGCTTATAGAGCAGTGATTAGAAAATGGATTTATCTCGTGATCACAGATAATATTCAGTTTCAATAAAACTGATTTAACTTTGATTTTTGTGTATCTTATATCTCGTGTGCTGCCACTAGAGGGCAGTGTGACCTTGGTAGTTATTCTTGTTGAAGACAGTCAGCTTTTGGAAGTTTAACTTGGTGCAGGAGATGGCAGCTGCAACATGACAAAAGTCCCATGACAGATCCCAAAAATCATGGTTAAAAACAACAAATGAGAAAGAAAACAAAATTTGCAATGAAATAGTATGACAATGAATGCATTTACACTTAGGAGCGTCTAAAACATGCAGGGCAGTGTGTCTTGTTGTCCAGGGTAGAGAAACACTGCATTATAGGAATAAATCACTTTATAAACTGCAATGATGTATTTCTGCCACAAGATGAAGGTTAAACTCTTAACATGAGGCAACGTGTGTGTTTGGTTCAGTGTTCACTGAGCTGCTGGCTGCAGAGACACATGAAGACACTGTACACTGTAAGTCTTAGTGATCAAATCTTTTTTTGTTTTTTGCTCAGATTTGATGTTTAATATTTAATAAATATTATTGTATTTAACATTACATTATTATGGTGGTGACCAAAGACACAGAGAGGCTGCTACATCAAAGCTAAGAAGATTTTTCAATAAATTACTGATCTGATCTGTGACTCAAAACGGTCGGTCATTGCATGACAATATACTTTTAAATATTATAATAATATGCACTGAAAGCACTTGTGATT
Source organism: Lutjanus erythropterus (assembly GCF_056507025.1). Classification (NCBI taxonomy): domain Eukaryota; kingdom Metazoa; phylum Chordata; class Actinopteri; order Lutjaniformes; family Lutjanidae; genus Lutjanus; species Lutjanus erythropterus. The sequence goes on along the minus strand of NC_139339.1, from coordinate 2,844,643 downwards.
ATTATAGACACAGAACAATGTATTTTTAAGTTTAGAAAGATTGAAAGAAGACAATAATCTTGACAGTCTTGAGTAGATAAACAGTAAATTTTCATTTTTGGGTGTACCATCCCTTTAATGTCGACAGAGGTTACTTTCAGTTTTGTCTCTATGCGCACTGTCACTGCAGCAAACAGTGAAACACCAAGACCGGTTATAACCAGACATGACATGAAAAACTTATCAGGAGCTATTTTACACCTGTTTCTCGGTGTCGTCTTTGTCTATGAGACCGTTTGGATGTAGAAGAACTTCATCATCATCATCATCATCATCTTCCTGATTCTGACCGATCCTGTCGGATTTAAACAGCCAGTTACAGCTGCGTGTAAATTGCCTCTTTCTTACGCGCAGAAAGTTTATTTCACACACCTGAGATCGGAATGTTTTTTTAATCCGTGGATGAACACGGACTGTGATCAGACCCACGCAGGTGTCTCTTACCATCTGAATAATGCCTCCTTAAAAGGTTGCGCCATTGACTTCACACACTCACTTGCGCACAGACGGACACACACATACATTGCGGTCTCTTCACAAACACATGAGCTGCGTTACACCCATTTTTTCATTTTTATCACTCTCAGATCCTGAGACACGCTCGGTGAAATCCACAGAGTTATGATGCTGCTGGTTCTCCAGGTTTTGCTCTCATCTCTCCATGCGGGTACCGTTACCGGTAAGCTTTTCCCTGCTTGACCTAACATATGGGCAGGGCCGGATCTAGGAGTTAGTAAGATCTGGGGCTATGCCCAGAGATTGTGGGCAATTTCTTTTACTTCCACATGCAGCAAAATAACTTATCCAATTTTACACTTCTAAACTACATCCCAGAGGCAAATCCTGAACTGTTTAACCCACAAAGCTGAAAAAAGTCTGTTTACGGACTTAAGAGACACATGATTCTCACAGGACAGTGATGCTACAGACATTAGATAGTCCTATAGACCATTATGCATTGCTGTAGATTAAAATAACCAACAGTGGCCTAAAGTAGTTCAAATGAGCTCAGCCTTAAACATCTACAGCAGTAAACAGCAGGAACATTAATGTAATAATATTAATCTGACAGGAACATTTTACTGCAACATGAATACTTTTACTTTAAGTACATTTATCTGATAATATTTACATACTTTTACTTTGGTAAGATTTTGTGAATGCAGGACTTGTAGTGAAGTATTTTTACAGTGTGATATTAGTACTTTTACTTCAGTAAAGGATCTCAATACTTTTTCACTCCTGGTCACCTGGGAGGAGAAACATCACATCCAGATATAGTCTGGACAGACAGACAGACTGGTCTCCACATTCGCTGCAGGAAAATGTGCATGCGCATATGAACACATGTTCACACGCAACACGGTTATCTTTTCTGAGCTACAGATTATAAACTCTGGTGCACTTTGGCACTGATCACACGTGGATGTGTCTGTAAGCAGGACACAGACAGAGGGGGCCAAGAAAGCTGTCATCCTAAAAGGGGAGGAATATACTTTTTTGCATGTTGTATTTATATTGTATTGTTTGTATTATTGTGTCAGATGTACAACATGTGATGCACGTGTGTATGTAGCAACAAACTGATGAAGCTCCAGGTAATCGCCTACCTGTGATTCTAACTATGCCGCTGTTGCTTCTTTCTTCTTTTGTTTTGCAGCAGAGTCAGAGTTGACGTGTTCACATCAACCAATCGTAGCCCTGGTCGGTGATGACGTCATTCTGCCGTGCGGCCTTGAACCTCCCATCAGTGCCAGTTCACAGACGGTGGAGTGGACCAGACCGGATTTGGATCCCAAGTACATCCATGTCCATCGAGACGGACAGCTGATGTTTGAGCTTCAGCACCCGTCTTATCTGCGCCGCACAAGACTTTTTGTGAACGAGCTGATCAATGGAAACGTCTCCCTGAAAATCTTCAGTGTGAACGTTTCTGATGCAGGAACATACAAGTGTTTTCTCCCCTCGATGCACAAGGAAGCCTCAGTTCAACTCATTGTTGGTAAGTGAGACTTTATGAAAAAAAACCTTCTCCACTGTAGAAAAACTGTCAGTCTCTGGGTGGAAACCTCGCCTCCATTCATAACATCGAGGAGTACCAGCAGATCCAGAGGCTGACAGGAGAACAAACATGGGTCGGAGGCTCTGATGCAGACCAGGTATACTACACCTCTTATAAATATATAAATCTATACTATATTTATTGATCATACCTTATATTAAAATTAGACACTTGTTATCTACTGAGTTTACAGCATCAGACTCTGACAGAAGCTCACAGACCTTTTTCCTCTCCAGGTCGGACCGATCTGGTGATCAGATATAACTTATTGTTCATTTTGTGTTACAGATCATAATTGTTTAATCCTTGTTCTTTGGATCCTGATAAACACACAAGCTGTGATCCCGTCACATGTGCACTTTGCAGGTCTATTGAGATTTATTAGACTTAATAATTATGATAATAATTCTTTATTAATGAGAATAATTTTAAGAACAGAAACACACACACACTCTTGAACATAAATGAAGGTGTTTTGTGATTATAGAGGCGTGTGTGTGTGCGCAATCTTGTGTAGACAAACTGATTGTGCCACAGACTTTGAGCTTCAACCAGGTTTTGGCCGCTCTGAAGCACAACTGGTTCCAATTCCAATGTGCCGAGCACAAGATAGCAAACTTGCCGGGCCACGCCTTCGTTTTTCCTTCAGTTTTAGACCTCTCACCCACGGAAACACAGACCAGGTGCAACTTCATTTACTATCTTGCAGATGTGACAAAAGTGTCACCTGTGCTGGTCTAAGATAGAAAATCAACCTGCAGCAGCAGTGCATCCTCTTTGCATCAGGTGTAATATTGGGTCCTAAGTATCATTCCTTAAGTATATATTACTCTGGTTTGTGGAGTTACAGTAGACTGTTTCATATTACTGTTACATAAACTAACAGTAATATTAGGTTAGTCCTCACATCACTGTGTCACTTAACTTGACACACTTTTCCTTTTTGACATTTACTTAAAGAGAATAACTTAAACCATTTGAACTTCCTGTAATATTCAATTCTCTTCTGTTCTCCAGGAAAACCAGTGGTTCTGGACTGATGGTACACCTTTCGACTACAACAGCTGGTGTTCTGGAGAACCTAATAACGGCCAGGGCAAGCAGCACTGTTTGCAAATTAATTACACAGGTAAAACAATACAGTCTTTAATGCAGGAGTGATGTTTTTGTGTTTGTTTTTTTGATTTTTGGGGTTTTTTTTAATTTTCCAAGTGGTAAATGCCAATTTTATTGTTAAAATTCTGAATGGTGAATATCAGACAAACAGCTCAGATATAACAAAGTGTATCTCTCTATTTCTATCACATCAGTGGGTGATAATCAATACAGTATTACATCATTTACAGCTTCATTTATCACTCTGATATTATATATCATATTAATATTATCTATTATAGATCAGTGATCATAGTGTTGTTTCACTTTGTGAATCCATCAAGATAAATCAGACACATCATATCTGAGGTTCTGGTTTATGCTGCATTCACTGACTCACATTTTTTTTGCTGTACTTGTAGCTGAAAAGTGCTGGGATGACTTTCATTGCAACTTAGAAAGACCATCTCTCTGTGTCATGAAAAAGTGATGATTTCTGGGCCGACACAGAGACACCAGGACATCTGTCTTCGTCCCATCAGTCTCACATACGAGCTGAAGTCCCTCTGTCTCATTTCATATCTTCACTGCTGTAACGCAACTTAAGTTACGAAGCGACAAGTGACATAAACAGAAGCAGGACTGTCTCTTTAATAAGAGCAGACTGAATGTGTTATGAAAAGAATGCTTTTAGTTCAATCTCACCTATATTCTGCAGAGTGATCTGTTCTTTCTTTATGCAATAATAAAAGTCTTAAGCATTGGAAAAAGCTGCTCTGTCATTAATATTTTATTACAGTGTGGGTTTATAGTATGCATCTGAAAGAGCTCTAAATATTACACTGAATAATGCTGTGCATTTTTACATTGTTGGAGTAATTAATGGAGTTTACGTCCCACAAATAATCATTCTTGAATGAGAGATTCTTTTGGGAGCTTTAAACCAACCCTCCTTAAATTTCTGAGAGACTCTGTGGTTAAATGTCTTTGACAGGTTTATATAAAGTACCTGCTTTAAGGTGTGTCACTCATTTTTCTTCACAAAGCAGCAAATATTTAAAAGTCTGTAAAAGACCAAAACCACACATTCAGCTTCTGTTATCTGCCGTGGGGGAATGTAACTAAGTACATTTACTCAAGTACTTTACCTAAGTCTAATTTCAAATTACATCCATATTATATTACTTTATAGTTCTACTTAACTTTTACCCAGTGCCCTCTAATGACCAGCCACCACTGTGTAAGACAGAGACGGGCGAGGACCTTGGACTATCGAGGAGACGTTTGTAGACGTCTCTGTGTTTTATCGTGTACATGAAGGTTCATGTCAGACACAGTTTAGGTCCATCAGTGAGTCTGCAGAGCTCCTCTCTGGATAAACAATAATATCTGAGATCTGTATCTGGTTTCTTTCTGGGGTTTAGTTTCTGTGGTCATTCTCACAATATCCCAAATACTAGTACTTTAACTCAGGTACCCAATAAAAAAAAAGGGATTTATTTTTTCTACATTCGACATTCACAACCTGTATATATTGTAGCAGCATTTCAGAAAACAAAAGGACACATGGACCTTTATATTTCTTCTCATCAGGTGTGTAAGAGACATGTAAACTTTTTATTCACTGTCAGCTGGAGGGGTTGTGTTCTCAGGTTTGACCTCATGGTGGCACTATTGTCAGTGAGTAACTTGTCGAGTATTACCACTAAAAAGTACAGAAGTTCAGTAAAATGATCAGTGTCAGTGTTTTACTATTATATCTGATGTTTTTTATGCTGTGAATGTGTATGTTGCATTTTACTGCTGTAGATGTTTAAGCTTGAAATACTTTAGAGGCCACTGTTGGCTGGTTTAATCTACAGCAATGCATCATGGTCTATCAGACCATCTAATGTCTGTAGCATCACTGTCCTGTGAGGTCGACTACATCACACACCTTTACTACATAATGGTAAGTCAAAGCAAAGCAGTGGTCGATTTCTTCTTTAAACTAGAAAATGAGACAGAAATAGAAGAGAGGAGAATTGTTCTTAGCTTAATTTGGATTTATTCTATTTTTCTTATCAATTTATGTCAGAAGTGTTTTCACACACTTACTGATACCTGCAGGTAAATTAAGCCATTAACCAAAGGTACTGTCTGATAAATAATGTTTTGCTGTCTGTGCACCTAAAGCCGCACTCGTAGCTGCCAGCAGCCCCTCCAAGGATGCTGATTGGCTCTGACACAAACGGACAGCTTGGAGCCTGGCAAGATCTCATGGCGACCTTTATTGACATCATAAACAATAATTGTATTTTACTATATTTTAATTATTTATTTACTTTGTTGTCACTTATACAATAGAGCACCTGTCTGCTGTTCTGCTGTGTTTGCATATATAATCTGTTCAATAAAGCTTTTCCAAAAAAAGAAAAAAAAAAAGATCTCATGACGACCTTACGTAGACGCCGCAGCGTAAACACGGAAGTAGACGGGGAGGATAGACGCGGGTGATCGCTGGCAGACCATTTAGCGTTGTGAACCTTGACTGGCACAGTTTTGACAAATGGAGGATCATACATACACTGTTCCAGAACAAAAAGCAGCGGACAGTCAATCCCCGTCATCCAAGAAGCGGAGACGCGAAGAAAGTAAACGCAAGAATGACCGGAAACGGCAAAAACACGAGTCAACATCGGCATAGCGTTCACACGATGGAAATCACTCATGGAGGACAAACGTTTTGACAGTGACACCGAGGTTGCCTGTTTTCTGCTGGACAGGTAATTCATCCTACACACATAATTGTAGTTTGTTGTGAGATAGCTTTCGCTCGCCATTTTGTCCGCTGACGGCCACCGGACTCTTGGTGAAAGAGGGGCGGTGTCGGGGTAGATCCTCTTAGTTGCAATCTAAGGTTTGAACGCTAGATGCCACTGGAAATCACACACTTCTCCTTTAAGTCTGTATTGTGCCGGTGTAAGACAGAAAATCCACCACCAGTGCATCCGGGGTCAACAGTCTTGCTTAAATTTGTGAGCACGATCCTGTTTCTGAGAATCAGAAGTGTTCAGTTCCCTGTTTTTGAAAGATGAGAAGACATGAAGTTGTATATAAGAGCTGGTGCGTCTCCCTCAGCGCCACAGGACGACTGAAGACACTGACACTGAGAGACAAGAACAGCAGGTTTGCTACAAACTCTCTTATCATCTTGGATTTTCCTTGTTTGATTTCTCTTGTTCGTACAGAAGCATCAGTAACGTGTCTGTCTCTCTGCATCAAAGGTCATCATCATCTTCAGCGTCTGCATCGTCTCGTCTCCTTCACCATGAAGATGCTCACTGTGTCTGCACTTGTTTTTGTCATGATGGCTCTGACTGGAGCTGCTGGTGAGTTTTATATAACAAAGTCTCACACGTCTATATACTGTGAATAAACACTAACAGTCCAGGTCAGAGGCAACGCACAAAGATGGTCAAACAGCTTTGTGGATTTTATGTTTTCATATCCTACATTTTGTGCCAACGACCAGTTTTTCTCTGATAAAAGCTGATTTGTGTCAAATATATGTAACATGTAATTAACATGTATTATTTTATGTTATATTATGTGATTCTATATTATATTTTAACATCTTCTATTGTTTTATTTTGCTTGATTCTTCTTGTTAGTCATCAAACTGTTTGTTCTCAGAGAGTCACCTGGTCAAGAGATCAACTTCATGTTCCGATGGCTGGTTTCAGATCAACGGTCGCTGGTTCCACTTCGTTCAACAGGCCATGACTTGGGCTAAAGCCGAGGTGATGAGCTTTTAACTTTGATGCACAATATATTCTGTGTACATATACACAGATGTTTTGTTAACTGTCATCTGTCTGTTTTTCTCCACTGTAGAAAAACTGTCAGTCTCTGGGTGGAAACCTCGCCTCCATTCACAGCCTGCAGGAGTACCGTCGGATCCAGGATCTGACAGGAGAACAAACATGGGTCGGAGGCTCTGATGCACAAGAGGTATACTACACCTCTTATAAATATATAAATCTATACTACATTTATTGATCACATCTTGTATGATACTCATGCTACACTATATTAAGTGTTATATTCTTTACTGTATCGAGTTGTATTATTATATTCTGAGCCAGTCTGACTGCAGAACTGAATCTCAGTCCAGCTGAACACCTGAGCCGGATTGACCTGCTGCTCCTTCTCCTTTTCCTCTTTCTCCTCATCCTCACTCCTCCGTCCCGCTAACATGACTGTAGGTAGAAGAAACAGAATCAGAAGTTTGGTAACCACTGCATAAAATTACGCAAAATTAATCACAGCTTATCCACTGAGTTTACAGCATCAGACTCTGACAGAAGCTCACAGACCTTTTTCCTCTCCAGGTCGGACCGATCTGGTGATCAGATATAACTTATTGTTCATTTCGTGTTACAGATCATAATTGTTTAATCCTCGTTCTTTGGATCCTGATAAACACACAAGCTGTGATCCCGTCACATGTGCACTTTGCAGGTCTATTGAGATTTATTAGACTTAATAATTATGATAATAATTCTTTATCGCCTTCGTTTTTCCTTCAGTTTTAGACCTCTCACCCACGGAAACACAGACCAGGTGCAACTTCATTTACTATCTTGCAGATGTGACAAAAGTGTCACCTGTGCTGGTCTAAGATAGAAAATCAACCTGCATCAGAAGTGCATCCTCTTTGCACCAGGTGTAATACTAGGTCCTAAGTATCAGTCCTTAAGTATTGTAATAGAAATCTGTTGTAGTTGGTCTTTAACAAAACTAGTAGACCTGTTCGAGCGGCTAAGAGGCTGAGAAAATGACAACCACACCACTGACTTTAGAAAAATATTAGTTCATCTTTATTAAATAGTTTATAACAATTAAAATGAAAGTCCAAGGGGGGAGGCGGACACAGCAGGGCAGTACTGGGTGTCGGGGCTGGATCAACTGTAGGCTTCACCTCAGGAAAGCACACCATACATTTGAACTACACTCTCACTCAGGGAGGATTCGACTGTGCACAGCAATCACAGCAGACTACACTGCAGACCCACTGGAAACTCACGCCAACACGGCAATTCACCCTCAGTACACACAACAGAGAGTTCACCCCAGTTTTTCCCTCCTACCGTCTTCCTACTCTGCCACTGTTCCCCACTGCAGGGCTACTAAAACAAACACACATATGTATGCATGTATATATATATATATATATATATATATATATACACATGTAGCGACCTCAAAGAACAAAGAGTCGCTGAGAGGCTGAGGCCGGGCCTTCCACTTTGTTTGAGGCGCTTAACGGAAAAAAAATATATTTAACCTTTTATTAACGAAAAAGAATAATCAACTTATGATACCGTGCACAAACTCATAATCAAAGTGATCACAGTGATCAAAAGGAAATAGCGGTCAACAAAAAATACGGCGACCCTGCTCACCCTCTCTGACTCTAGCCACACACGCACAAAGGAGGTGAGCGGTGAGCATATATTAACTTGACATCCCCACCCATATCCACTTGACCGACATATTCCCTCAACAGGATCACGCAAACCTAAACAATAACAAACACCAATATTTAAACCAACACACCTAGAAAAATCCCTTCAAACTCATTCATGGCTCCTACAATACACACACACACACACACACATATAGAGAGAGAGACTGAAACAACCCTAGTCTCTCTCTTTTGTCAGTTCTTTTTTTCGCGGGTCCCAGACAATGCTAATCACCCACAGGTGAGCTCACTCCACCCATGAAGCCAGACTGCCCTCTCCCACATAGCACACACATACACTAACAGTAATATTAGGTTAGTCCTCACACAACTGTGTCACTTAACTTGACAAACTTTTACTTTTTGACATTTACTTTACTTAAAGAGAATAACTTAAACCTTTTGAACTTCCTGTAACATTCGATTCTGTTCTGTCCTCCAGGAAAACCAGTGGCTCTGGACTGATGGTACACCTTTCGACTACACCAACTGGTGTTCTGGAGAACCTACACATGGCGAGCAGGAATGTTTGCAAATTAATTACACAGGTAAAACAACACAGTCTTTACTGCAGGAGTGATGTGAATGTTTTTTTTTTTTTTTTTTTTAATTGATAAATGGCAATTTTATTGTTAAAATTCTGAATGGTGAATGTCAGACACACGGCTCAGATATAACAAACTGTATCTCTCTATTTCTATCACATCAGTGGGTGATAATCAATACAGCATTACATCATTTACTTCACTTCATTTATCACTCTGATATTATATATCATTAATATTATCTATTATAGATCAGTGATCATAGTGTTTCACTTTTTTTTTTTTGTAATGCAGGTGAAAAGTGCTGGGATGACCTTCAATGCTCCACTGAACAACCGTCTCTCTGTGTCATGAAAAAGTGATGATTTCTGGGCCGACACAGAGACACCAGGACATCTGTCTTCGTCCCATCAGTCTCACATACGAGCTGAAGTCCCTCTGTCTCATTTCATATCTTCACTGCTGTAACGCAACTTAAGGTACGAAGCGACAAGTGACATAAACAGAAGCAGGACTGTCTCTTTAATAAGAGCAGACTGAATGTGTTATGAAAAGAATGTTTTTAGTACAATCTCACCTATATTCTGCAGAGTGATCTGTTCTTTCTTTATGCAATAATAAAAGTCTTAAGCATTGGAAAAAGCTGCTCTGTCATTAATATTTTATTACAGTGTGGGTTTATAGTATGCATCTGAAAGAGCTCTAAATATTACACTGAATAATGCTGTGCATTTTTACATTGTTGGAGTAATTAATGGAGTTTATGTCCCACAAATAATCATTCTTGAAAGACGTACTGAGATCTTCTACTTCAGAAACAGTCACAGTGTCACTGAGTAAAAAATCCTGCTAAAGTATAAAAGTATAAACACCAAAGAACTCATCATGCAGAACGACACATTTCATAATCATGTATATTATATTACTGGATTATAATTATTGTTGCAATTTCATGTTGCAGCTGGTAAAACTACAAATGCTTTTAATTCCTCTGTTTTTTGTATCTCATCTTAATCTGTAACAATATTAGTTGGTTATATTTTGTATTATTCCAAAAATGAGTCTTTTGATTGTAAAGGTTGCAAACCCCTGCTGAAAGAGTTTAGGGAGGGTCTAATTAAATATGATAATGAGTTGCATTATGGGAGTTGTAGGAACCAATGGTACTACATCCCCGAATTACCTCGTCAGAGTTTTGATACATGAGACATCAGTACATTTGATAAACTGTTCGTACACGTCTCTGTTTCCTTCACAATAAAAGGCCCCAGTTACTTCGTTAATTAAATGCTTTTATTATGAAGCAGCTCAAAAAGGAAATGTTCTCATTCATCAGCAGTAACTTAACAGTTGCACTTAACGTTGCTTAGCAGTAACGCGACTCCACCACAGCTGCTTGTCCTGGGTTGACCGCAGGATAAAGTGACGGCTGTGACACTCTGTGATCTCACCGGATCACGTGGTTCCTGCAGCTCTAACAGCCCCCAGCTCTTAACCATATTGAATGGTCTCAAGCAGATTGACAGCAGCAGCTGCACATAATTCACACAGTCTGTCTGTGAACGTTCTCATTCGTCCAGGTCACGGTATTCGTATCAATGTTTGTAGTAGGCAACTGGACTTGATAGAGTTCTTGAAGACGTTTCGCCTCTCATCCAAGAGGCTTCTTCAGTTCTGCCTGACTGGTTTGGGAGTTCAGGTTTTACGACCCCATTAGGACGTCACACAGTCTCACACACACACACACACACACACACACACACACACACACACACACACACGTTGCAGAACACTTAAGAAAGTAAAAGACTTGATTAAAAAACTATCAATATTGGCACACTTCTCATTCAGTGTTTTTTCTTTCTTTTAAAAGATGGTGACTTTGAAGATTTTGCACACTTGTAGGTCGACAGACGTGTAGAAGAAGACCATGGACGGACAGTAAGAAAAGCAACGACTCAGAGTCTTTCTGCATTTGCAATCACAGGTGTAATGTTACTGCCCCCTCCCCGCCCCACCACTCAGCTCATATGTGTGCCAGATGGAAACATTTCCTGTTTGCGCTGCTTCATCATAAAAGCATAGAAATAACAGAAGATTTGGGGGGGGGGGTTATTGTGAAGGACACAGAGTATATGAACTGAATGTTTATCCACCGCTTTACCAAGGCTCGACTCAAAAACCTCAAACTTGTCTTCAGGCAAACAACTCGAGTCCAAACGAGTCGAGTCACACCAGCTCTGTGTGTGGAAAAGGGCCACTGGGTGATGTGGAGCAAAGCGTCACATGAAAGGAGACAGACGCAAGCTGTCTGTTCCTTCACTCTTATCTGTGCAGTCTTGTTCTGGTTTTCTATCCCAAGAGCGTGATGTCAGTTGGCCCCGAGAAATCTGGGCCCAGTGATGTTTTTGGATGAATCACACCAGCCTGAAGGTTGTCCTTACAGTTTCAAAAGATGCTGAAATTGTGAGACATGCTGATGTCAGCCATGTATTCACGGTAAAGAGTTTCCTAAAAGACTTTAATCTGTTGAGTTTGGAATGACGCACATTTTGTGACTGACAGTTGCTTAGTCTCTCTTAGTCTTTTTTCAGGATCTTCCCTCATAGACCGTCAAAAGACCCAGCATGGATAATGATCCCTGTGTTATTCCTGATAGACGTGGCAGCCGCTGATATTCAGACGATGTCCAAGTCTCAGTCAGGGATCCAACAACCCTGCCCCCCACCACAAACACCAAGGAGCCAACATCGACCCCCGACGATCTTAAATAGCCGTTAACAAGGTCAAACACAACTTGACATTGAAAATAATTAGCTGGGAACATCTAAGGTCTGTTATTCCTGTGTTGACTGTCATCAGGAAAAACAATGTGTACTGAAAACAGCTACGTTATCTGATCTGTTAGTACACTAAACTTTATTAAATATCAGGTCTCTGGCTGACAGGTCTCTACTAATTTAAAAACTTGGTTAAATAAAAACAACAGTGCAGCAGTTTTTACTGAATCAGCTGGAGTTTTAAGGAAAGAAGGTGGAGAAGCCACAGTTATCACACAGGAAGTCCAGGTCTTGAATATGTTGCACTTAGTTAATTTACTTTTAGGAACAAGAAAACAAACGTCTTATCTGTGTCATATTTCCAAATAACAACAACAATAATAAAAAAATATTATTATTTTTAACCAAATGTTATTTAATGAGGAAGGAAATGCTGGGTGCAATAATTATGATATCAATCCAAGTACATGTTGAAATATCTGTTTGTTTGTTTTTTATTGACAAACAGTGACAACAGTTTCATAATTTATAAAAAAGACAACAAATAATCAAAAACACACAGTTACAACAGAGTTTCTACTGCTGCAGAAGTAAAATATACTAGAATTGCTTCCTCACTCTCAGACTATTCTTACCTTTGACCTTTTGGACATAAAATATCACCTCAGTGTTTGAGTCCCTGAATTCATTCATTCATTCAACCTTTATTTTAACTTGGAAATACACTGAGGTACAGACCTCATTTACAATGTAGTGGAGTAAAACAATAAAAAAAAAAAAAGCCTCTCGACACAGAAAAACAACAAACAAAAAGAAACAAACATCAAGGAGTAAAAAGCAATAAAACCACAATTAAAAATATAAAAAACAATAAATAAATAAATAAAATAAAAGCACCAGAACACTTTAATCAGATTAAACAGGAACATCTAGAAGTGAAATGTGAGACATTATGGGCTAAAACATGTTTTGTGAGGTATTGTTTTGTTTTCAGGTCTGATTAAATCTCTGATTTGCTCTAATGTTATGAAACACGCAGAACCCTGAGGTCATGTAGAACCGGTTTAACTGTTCCAGGGTTCCCAGGATCAGAACAAATCAAGTTTCTCTGCTCATCTACATTATATCCTGTATGTAACAACAAGCAACAAACATATTTAACTCCACCTAAACCACAATCTTTTCCTAAACCAAACAAACTGTGACCATTTCACAATATTAACCATGATGAACATCACAAAGGTCACCTGACTGTTGTTAACATGTACAAAACTTATAACGTGCAGGACTGAACAGCATCAGGTGACAAATGCATGGACAATAGTGGCATGCTAATTTTTTATTTAATCAACCTTTTGAGCCAAAATGTCTCTGATGCAGAAAATAAACTCGTCCTGTTGAGTCTCACTGCAGTGATGTTTGAATTACAAGTCTGACCAGGAAGTGACAAGCAAAGACACGTTACTGGTTTGGTAGTTTTCATTCCACAAACATGTGAAATCTATTGTCTTTTTGCAAAAGCTGATGAGGGTTTTTTCAGTTTGCAGGTGACCGACCCGCATGTTTTCAGTGAATTCAAGTTCCTCTTACTTTCAGCTTCATACCTGAGCTGTTAGAAAGAACTGAGTCATGAAGGTGACATGAAGCTCATTTTCTTATTTTCTTTCTCAGAGACGTCTCTGACTGTGCAGAGAGATTTAGTTTTATTTGGAATGGTTTTGGGGATTCAGAACTGAAACTTTTACTCCTTTATATTAAGATTTGTGCTCATTTTTTCATGACATTAAAGGGATAGTTCACCCAAAAATGAAAATTCCGTCATTGTCTCCTCATCCTCATGCCGACTGAACGTCAGGAGTAGTTTTTTTAGTCCACAAACTGTTGCAGAATCACCACAGCTGTTGAAGTGAATGGTGACCAGCTTTCAAATGTAAAAAACAACCAGAAAAAAATGACTCCATACTGCTCATGTGGTGTAATCCAAGTCTCTTAAAGCCTCCAACATGCCCAGGATATTTTTAGCCTGAATCTTCACTGTAGATCCTCAGCTTGACTTCACATGCTTGGAAACACTGTCTGTACTGTGTGTGTTCAAGTCAATATGGGATGTTGGGACTTTAGCTCTTATGATTCTTCTGCTAGATTTGCCAGCGGTTGTTAGACAAGGTTGACTCTGAGACCTGTTGATGCTGAAACTGGGCAACTTTTCAGTCCTGGTCTGTGATGAATTGACAGATTTTGAAGGGTTGCTGTAGGTTGAGGACAGTGATTTTAGATTTGGGTCATCGGACAAATTTCTGGTCTCGGTGCTAAAGGGTTTTGGGTCGTCCAGTGACCGTTTGGATAAACTGCTGCTGGTTGTCAGCTGGAAATAGACAGGAAGTGACTGAGAGTTTAAGTCCATCTGTAGTTGGTGGATAGTCTTTTCTTTCTCATGAAGCTTCAACGTGAGATCAGCCACCTCTCCTGTCAGCTCCTCAGTGGTTATGTTTCCTGCTTCATCAACCCTGGCGCGCTTCAGGAGCTGCCCTTTTTCAGATGTACCACTCACTGAACTCTTATCTGGTGACTGTTGGCTCACTGGTAATTTTCCTCTCTCTGTTGTGTGAAGACAAAAAAGAAACATGGTGTTAGTTCACATTAATGATTTATCAAAGGATAATATCAGTTTATCATATCTTGTATGGCTTTAATTTCAACCATCGTTGTATCAGTTGAGAAAATATTCCACTTGATTAATTGCTGTGATCTGAGAATATGGCATCATCACAAAGTCAGACAGGGAAAGAAATATGTGCAGACCAGTATTAACTTGGTAGAGACAATAAAAAAATAATCATTACCCTGATCAAACTATTGCAATAACACTTGGTTTGTTTCAGTCGCTGTGACCAGTGAACATGAATGACTCTACCTGTAACCTCTTGACCTTCAGGAGATACTTGCTTCCTTCTGTGTAGTGATACGGTTGATGGATGTAGTTCAGTAGAAAGAAAATAGTTCCTACATGAAACTGCTTACAACAAAGTCTGTGGATTATCTTGAGTAACCAGGTCATGTTTTTTTTTTTGTCTCTTTGTGCAGCACAAGCTGAGTGTCATTATACTGGAGAGAAGTCAGACATCTCTACAGCTGATATCTACAAAACTCTGCAGCTCACACCAAAACTATCTGGATGGATAAACACAACTACAGGTCAGAGGGAAAATATGAATGTTTGATTTTGGGGTGAACTGTCCCTTTACATTTTTCATAGCATGAGGACTGTGGATTTTGTTCTGCATTAAAGGTCTGTTTTAATGTCCAGTATGAACAGAAGGAAACATGAAGGAAATGAGAAAATTAAAAGAAAAGAACATTTTGACTTACTTCTACATTTCCACACTAATATAAGAAGTGCAGGAAGTAGAACAAGTAGAAAACCAGTTGTGGCAGCTAGAACAATGAAATTGACACCAATCCCAGCATCACCACCTGGAAGAACAGAGAGAAGATGTCAGGATTTGTTCTCCACTGTTGACTGTTAGAAAACATCCATCCATCCGTTTTCAACACCAGCTTCTGCTGCTCAGGGTCACAGTTCAAACTCTCTGTCTGTCCCAACAACTTTATAAAAACACTTTCTTATTGTTTCTTTCATCGTAGGATTACAGTTCAGAATATTCTATAGAAAATATCACATATTAGTTCATTTGTGTTCCACTACATTACTCACTGTCAGCTTCAGTAAAGTCAAGACGATCCCTTTGATCTGTGGAAAAAAATAAAATAAAATATTAAAATATGTGACGAAGCACAAGAAGAAGAGCTGCAGTGAATCTTTTAATGTGTATTAGTTTATCTGTACTCACCAGTAATGAGGGTAATGTCGCCTCTTTTCTTAAGTTCAGGAACAAAGCAGGTGTAATTTCCAGCATCTTGTTCAGTTACGTTGTTCAGTTTCAGTGAAATGTTTCCTCTGATCATTTCATCATAGAAGAGAGACGTTCTACCTCTGAAGTTCTCGTGCTGATCGACTAGATGGTCTTTCTTCCTGTGATACAAGTGAACTTTGGTTCCACGGTGTTTCCACTCCACTGTCAGAGTCGTCACGTCAAATGGAGGCTCCAGACGACACGGCAGAATGACATCATCACCGACTGTTGATTTAACTGGTTCATGTGAGCCAATCACCTCCGACTCTCCTGGGAAAACAAACAAACATCGTAGTTAGGCTGGATTCACACCAACTGATGCGTTGTCATCATGTCACCATGGTAACTGCAGATGCTCTTTGCAGGTGCAGTGGAATAAAAGACACTTAAGAGAGCTGTTTACACTGTTTGAGAGCTGGACAACAGCTGACATGTCAGAAATTTGATCCGACGGTCCAAAGACCATGAAGGAGGAGTTGATGTTGATGTTGTTCCTTTTCTAAAACACAGTGCGACTTACTGACGACGAGCTGGATGGAAACTTCCTTCTGCATTGATGGAAGAGAGCAGCTGTAAGTTCCTGCATCAGACAGCTTCACATCAGAGATTTTCATGGAGACGTTTCCAGTCGTCAGTTCATCCATAAACAGTCTGGTACGGAGAAAATATTCTGAATTTTGACGATCAAACATCAGTCGTCCATCTTGGTGATAATGGACGTGTGGTGGGTTCAGATCAGGTCTGGTCCACACCACTGTCTCATAAGTGACACTGACTGGAGGCTCAAGGTAACATGGAAGGATGACATCACCACCAACCAGGCCTATGATTGGTCGCTGTGAACCAATCAACTCTGATTCCACTGCAAAGAAAAACCAAAGAACAAACAAGAAACGGTAACAAAGTTATAATTCATCAAGTCAACAAATCATAAAGGGACAGTTCACTCCAAAATCAAAAATACACTCACAATAAACTCGACCCTCAATCCGACGTTTTCAAACACTGCAACTCAGGTATGAGGAAAAATGTGTATTTTTAATTTTGGGGTGAACTTTCCCTTTAAGTAAGCCGTTTCTTCCATCACATTCTGCTCTACATGACTCTCAGTATTAACATGAATCCACAGGTGATCTGATCTGTGTGATCACCTGTGCAGTGTGCAGGTGTGAGCGGCTCTATGCAAATTATCACTGAGGCTGATTTGCCTGTAAAATATTACTTCACTTTCTGTTTGGACGTTCAAACAAAGGCTTGACTATTTGTTCCTCTTTTTTTAGTGCAGAACCACAATAAGTTCCTTTGCACACTTCCACTTTATATATTTGCTCTGTGACAGAAAACACCAAGAATTCACAACTTCAAATAAACTAAAAATAGAGGGAGAAAATATTTACAAAAATGTATATTCACATTTTAGTACAGAAAGTACTGTGTATTGTTTGCAATTCACACTCCAAATTGTTCACGTTTCTAATGATGTAAAGTTTTTTCACATTTGTTTACACACTAAAGTTTGAACTTGAAATGCAGTCACTGACATGTTTGACAGAGTGAGGATGTGTTTAGAATTTTTTAGAATTGAGTTTAGTGTTTTAGCAATGATGAAAAACTGTAAAAGTATGTAATAAATTTCAAGGTAACTTCACTGGTTGCACAAGGGGTTCTACTTTATTTTACAGTACACTAATAAAACATAACAATCCGTCACTGGTATCAGACACAAACTAGAAATAGTACATTTTATTAGATTGTAAATACACTTAACTTTTGCCTTCAGACAATAAAAGACACACTTTGTACTAAAAGAGACAAAAAACTAGAAAAAAATATCATTAAGATCTTATCAGATATTATTAGAGGGACATATTACAACAAAACTGTACTAAGAACTAAAGTGTTTTTTTTCACTGTTAGACCCTCATTTGATGTTATTATTGTAAAGTGTCAGAAATATGACTGTTTGTTATGAATTATGTTCATTATTTAGACTATTTAATTATTTAGTTTAGTTCTGCTTTCCTGACAGTTGACTGAGTTCTTTTCTCGGCTGGTTTAGGAAACAATAAAAAAAAAATTATTATCAAAATATAAAATAAACAATAAAAGCATTCCAGTCGTTTAAAAAGGGAAGAGGATTAAACAAAAGAGGCTGATATTCTTCTTTAAACAAAGTACAAACTACAGATGAATTATAATTCATACACGGAGTTTATAGCCAATGATTGAACCGAGTCATAAATCCACTATCTGAGATTAAAAACACGGTTAAACACACATGGTTATACCGTTTTCTGATGATTAAAGTTACTTCAAGAAAACTGACTCTGTTATAACATCATTTAAAATTACAGCAGCAACAACAGAAAGACCTGCAGTCTGTTTAAAACATGAATAATAACACACCTGTTCAGACAGGTAGGAAGAAAACTTACCTGTAACACGAAGAGAGGACAACAAAACCAGAAACAGCGAATCCATTTTGATTCTTTTGTGCTCATCTCTCCTGGTCCCTGGGGATTTTAGAGACGGAACATCTGCTGTGTCTGCTGTGTCTCACATTACAGGTAAAACAGGAAGTAAAGCAGAGACAGAGAACAAGTTGGGGCTCGTGATAAAAAGAAGTAAGTGTTACATTCAGGGGTTGAAGTAACTAATTACAAATTCTCAAATACTGTAATTAAGTAGTTTGTTTTTGGGTACTTGAACTTTCATGAGTAGATTTACAAGACTGTACTTTTACTCAAGTGTGCATTGTAAGATTTAATTTGAATTTATTCAATCAGGAAACTTAAACTTAAAATGAGGAAAAATGACAAAAAACCTCCAGAGACAGTTGAAAATGGGAAAAAAAAAGTCTGTTTTATATATTTTATATATTTAGATTGTTAATGATTAATCAATTGTTCTGTGATGAGTCTTTATCAATTATTTGATTGTTAGTGATTACAACTAATAGTTAAGGAAAATGCAAACCTCTATTGATAATGTACAAAACATCAACGGTTAAAAGTAACTAATACTCTGAGTAGTTTTTGAGACAAATACTTTGTACTTTTACTTAAATATATTTCTAACACCAGTACCAGACGTAACAGTACTTTTACTTGAGTACAGATGTTCAGTACTCTTTCCCTCACTGCTTATATTCTCTCATGGAGTTATTAGTTGCAGGTCTTCATTGTACCACTAGATGGCGTCCTAACATGATCAAAAAATCATTTCCTCTCGTTTTACTTTTCACAGGAAGAAGGAGGCTGAACTAATCAGGTGCTATGATTCATGCTGGGTTCATGACACCTCGTTTTTCTGCATAACTGTAGTTGTTATTGTCATGTCAACATCATCTGATGCTGCTTTATACACAACCTGACTATCTGTTATGTTTTTTTTAATTTACTTTAGACCTCTAACAATACATTAATTTACCTTTTTCATTATTATTTTAATTGTGACTTTTCTTGAAATATAACACGAGACATGAAAATGACATGAATTCTGCAGAGAAAACTAAAGCAGCCAGTCTGCAGCCACGCTGCTAAAAACAGACTGTTTTCCAATCCAAGACTTCCTTCGACCACAGAGTGTTTGTTGTTCATTGTGTGTAACTGGACGATATTATTTAACTTAATTCAACACGTTTATTATTGTAGCTCCCATTAAATTGTAAATATTGTATTATTTTATTGAGGACCTGCTCTTCTGCAGGAATATCAGACTTATTTTTGTTCATTAGCCACAATCAGCCAAATTTGATGTCAAGTGGGCCTGACCAGTAAAACTAGTGCATAATAATAACCTATAAATAACAATACCAGGAAGTATTTTGGTCATATGTATGTATGTATGTATGTATGTATGTATGTATGTATGTATGGTCATAAGTATGTATGTATGTATATATGTATGTATGTATGTATGTATGTATGTATGTATGTATGCATGTATGTATGTATGTATGTATGGTCATATGTATGTATGTATGTCTGGTCAAATATATGTACGTATGCTCATATGTATGGTTATATATATGCATGCTCATATGTATGGTGATATGTATGTATGGATGGATGGTCATATGTATGTATGTTCATATGTATGTATGTATGGTCATATGTATGTATGTATGTATGCATACTCATATGTATGGTCATATGTATGTATGCTCATGTGTATGGTCATATGTATGTATGTATGTATGTATGTATGTATGTATGTATGTATGTATGTGTATATGTATGGTCATATGTATCTATGTTCATATGTATGCATGTATGGTCATAATTATGTATGTATATTCATATGTATGCATGTATGGTCATAATTATGTATGTATGTATGTATGTATGTATGGTCATAAGTACGTATGTATGTATGTATGTATGTATGTATGTATGTATGTATGTATGTATGTATGTATGGTCATATGTATGTATGTTCATATGTATGTATGTATGTATGCTCATATGTATCTATGTATGTATGTATGTATGTGTATATGTATGGTCATATGTATCTATGTTCATATGTATGTATGTATGGTCATATGTATGTATGTTCATATGTATGCATGTATGGTCATAATTATGTATGTATGTATGTATGTATGTATGGTCATAAGTACGTATGTATGTATGTATGTATGTATGTATGTATGTATGTATGTATGTATGTATGTATGTATGGTCATATGTATGTATGTATGGTCATATGTATGTATGTATGTATGTATGTCTGGTCAAATTTATGAATGTATGCTCATATGTATGATCATATGTATGTATGCTCATATGTATGGTCATATGTATATATGCTCATATGTATGCTCATAGGTATGTATGCTCATATGTATGCTCATAGGTATGTATGTTTGTATGTATGTATGTATGTATGTATGGTCATATGTATGTATGTATGTCTGGTCAAATATATGTACGTATGCTCATATGTATGGTTATATATATGCATGCTCATATGTATGGTGATATGTATGTATGGATGGATGGTCATATGTATGTATGTTCATATGTATGTATGTATGGTCATATGTATGTATGTATGCATACTCATATGTATGGTCATATGTATGTATGCTCATGTGTATGGTCATATGTATGTATGTATGTATGTATGTATGTATGTATGTGTATATGTATGGTCATATGTATCTATGTTCATATGTATGCATGTATGGTCATAATTATGTATGTATATTCATATGTATGCATGTATGGTCATAATTATGTATGTATGTATGTATGTATGTATGGTCATAAGTACGTATGTATGTATGTATGTATGTATGTATGTATGTATGTATGTATGGTCATATGTATGTATGTTCATATGTATGTATGTATGTATGCTCATATGTATCTATGTATGTATGTATGTATGTGTATATGTATGGTCATATGTATCTATGTTCATATGTATGTATGTATGGTCATATGTATGTATGTTCATATGTATGCATGTATGGTCATAATTATGTATGTATGTATGTATGTATGGTCATAAGTACGTATGTATGTATGTATGTATGTATGTATGTATGGTCATATGTATGTATGTATGTATGTATGTATGTCTGGTCAAATTTATGAATGTATGCTCATATGTATGATCATATGTATGTATGCTCATATGTATGGTCATATGTATATATGCTCATATGTATGCTCATAGGTATGTATGCTCATATGTATGCTCATAGGTATGTATGTTTGTATGTATGTATGTATGTATGTATGTATGTATGTATGTATGTATGTATGTATGTATGTATGGTCATTCATTCATTCATTCATTTTCTGTAACCGCTTAGTCCGTAAGGGTCGCGGGGCTGCTGGAGCCTATCCCAGCCGACATTGGGCGAGAGGCGGGGTACACCCTGGACAAGTCGCCAGTTCATATGGTCATATGTATGGTAATATGTATGTATGCTCATATGTATAGTCATATGTATGTATTCTGATATGTATGGTCATATGTATGTATGTATGTATATATAGTCATATGTATGTATGTATGTATGCAGGTATGTCTATATATATGGTCATATGTATGTATGTATATATGTATGTATGTATGTATGCAGGTAAGTATATATGTATGGTCATATGTATGTATGTATGTATGTATGGTCATATGTATGCATGTATGGTCATATGTATGTATGCTCATATGTATGTATGTATGTATAGTCATATGTATGTATGTATGTATGCAGGTATGTCTATATATATGGTCATATGTATGTATGTATATATGTATGTATGTATGTATGCAGGTAAGTATATATGTATGGTCATATGTATGTATGTATGGTCATATGT
>NC_139339.1:2814861-2819861 GCF_056507025.1 Lutjanus erythropterus | reverse complement strand
TCATGTGTATGGTCATATGTATGTATGTATGTATGTATGTATGTATGTATGTGTATATGTATGGTCATATGTATCTATGTTCATATGTATGCATGTATGGTCATAATTATGTATGTATGTATGTATGTATGTATGTATGTATGTATGGTCATATATATGTATGTTCATATGTATGTATGTATGTATGCTCATATGTATCTATGTATGTATGTATGTATGTGTATATGTATGGTCATATGTATCTATGTTCATATGTATGTATGTATGGTCATATGTATGTATGTTCATATGTATGCATGTATGGTCATAATTATGTATGTATGTATGTATGTATGTATGTATGGTCATAAGTACGTATGTATGTATGTATGTATGTATGGTCATATGTATGTATGTATGTATGTATGTCTAGTCAAATTTATGAATGTATGCTCATATGTATGATCATATGTATGTATGCTCATATGTATGGTCATATGTATATATGCTCATATGTATGCTCATAGGTATGTATGCTCATATGTATGCTCATAGGTATGTATGTTTGTATGTATGTATGTATGTATGTATGTATGTATGTATGGTCATATGTATGTATGTATGGTCATTCATTCATTCATTCATTTTCTGTAACCGCTTAGTCCGTAAGGGTCGCGGGGCTGCTGGAGCCTATCCCAGCCGACATTGGGCGAGAGGCGGGGTACACCCTGGACAAGTCGCCAGTTCATATGGTCATATGTATGGTAATATGTATGTATGCTCATATGTATAGTCATATGTATGTATTCTGATATGTATGGTCATATGTATGTATGTATGTATGTATAGTCATATGTATGTATGTATGTATGCAGGTATGTCTATATATATGGTCATATGTATGTATGTATATATGTATGTATGTATGTATGCAGGTAAGTATATATGTATGGTCATATGTATGTATGTATGTATGTATGTATGGTCATATGTATGCATGTATGGTCATATGTATGTATGCTCATATGTATGTATGTATGTATGTATGTATGTATGTACGTATGTATGTCTGGTCAAATGTATGTATGTATGCTCATATGTATGATCATATGTATGTATGCTCATATGTATGGTCATATGTATGTATGGTCATATGTATGGTCATAAATATGTATGTATGTATGTATGTATGTATGTATGTATGTTCATATGTATGAATGTATCTATGCAGGCATGTATATATGTATGGTCATATGTATGTATATTTGTGTGTATGTATGTTCATATGTATGTATGTATGTAGGTATGTATGTATGTATGCATATATATGTATGGTCAAATGTATGTATGTTCATATGTATGTATGTATGTATGTATGGTCATATGTATGTATGTCTGGTCAAATATGTGTACGTATGCTCATATGTATGGTTATATATATGTATGCTCATATGTATGGTCATATGTATGGATGGATGGATGGATGGATGGATGGTCATATGTATGCATGTTCATATGTATGTATGTATGGTCAAAGGTATGTATGGATGGATTTATGTATGTATGGTCATATGTATGTATGTTCATATGTATGGATGTATGGTAATATGTATGTATGTATGTATGTATGTATGTATGTATGATCATATGTATGTATGCATGTATGGTCATAAGTACGTATGTATGTATGTATGTATGTATGTATGTATGATCATATGTATGTATGCATGTATGGTCATAAGTACGTATGTATGTATGTATGTATGTATGTATGTATGTATGTATGTATGTGTGTATGTATGTATGGTCATATGTATGTATGTTCATATGTATGTATGTATGGTCATATATATGTATGTATGTATGTATGTATGTATGTATGTATGTATGTATGTATGGTCATAAGTACGTATGTATGTATGTATGTATGTATGTATGTATGGTCATATGTATGTATGTATGTATGTATGTATGTATGTATGTATGTATGATCATATGTATGTATGTTCATATGTACGTATGTATATATGTATGGTCATATGTATGTATGTATGTATTTATGTATGGTCACAGGTATGTATGGTCATATGTATGTATGTTCATATGTATGTATGTATGTATGTATGGTCACAGGTATGTATGTATGTATGTCTGTATGTATGTTCATATGTATGTATGTATGTACATATGTATGTATGTATGTATGTATGTAGGTATGTATGTATGTCTGTATGTTCATATGTATGTATGCTTATGTTTATGCTCATATGTATGTATGTATGTATGTATGTTCATATGTATGTATGTATGGTCACATGTATGTATGTATGTATATATGTATGTATGTATGTTTGTATGTATGTATGTATGTATGTGTATATGTGTGGTCATATGTATCTATGTTCATACGTATGTATGTATGTTCATATGTTTGCATGTATGGTCATAATTATGTATGTATGTATGTATGCATGCAAGTATTTATATATGTATGTTCATATGTATGTATGTTCATATGTATGTATGTATGTATGGTCATATGTATGTATGTTCATATGTATGTATGTATTTATGGTCATAAGTACGTATGTATGTATGTATGTATGTATGTGTGTATGTATGTATGGTCATATGTATGTATGTATGTATGTATGTATGTATGTATGTATGTATGTTCATATGTATGTATGTTCATATGTATGTATGTATGTATGGTCATAAGTACGTATGTATGTTTGTATGTATGTATTTATGTATGTATGTATGTATGTATGGTCATATGTATGTATGTATGTATGTATGTATGTATGTATGTATATATGTATGTATGTATGTATGTATGGTCATATGTATGTATGTATGTATGTATGTATGTATGATCATATGTATGTATGTTCATATGTATGTATGTATGTATGTATGTATGTATGGTCATATGTATGTATGTATGTATGTATGTATGGTCACAGGTATGTATGTATGTATGTCTGTATGGATGGTCATATGTATGTATGTTCATATGTATGCATGTATGGTCATAATTATGTATGTATGTATGTATGTATGTATGTATGCATGTATGTATGTATGCAAGTATTTATATATGTATCGTCATATGTATGTATGTTCATATGTATGTTTATATGTATGGTCATATGTATGTATGTTCATATGTATGTATGTATGGTCCTATGTATGTATGTATGTATGTATGTATGTATGTATGTATGTATGTATGATCATATGTATGTATGTATGTATGTATTGTCATAAGTATGTATGTATGTATGTATGTATGTATGTATGTATGGTCATATGTATGTATGTATGTTCATATGTATGTATGTATGGTCATATGTATGTATGTATGTATGTATGTATATATGTATGTATGTATGGTCATTTATATGTACGTATGTACGTATGATCATATGTATGTATGTTCATATGTATGTATGTATGCATGGTCATATGTATGTATGTATGTATGTATGTATGTATGGTCATATGTATGTATGGATGGATGGTCATATGTATGTATGTTCATATGTATGTATGTATGGTCACAGGTATGTATGGTCATATGTATGTATGTTCATATGTATGTATGTATGTATGTATGGTCACAGGTATGTATGTATGTATGTCTGTATGTATGTTCATATGAATGTATGTATGTACATATGTATGTATGTATGTATGTATGTCGGTATGTATGTATGTCTGTATGTTCATATGTATGTATGCTTATGTGTATGGTCATATGTATGTATGTATGTATGTATGTATGTATGTATGTATGTATGTGTATATGTATGGTCATATGTATCTATGTTCATACGTATGTATGTATGGTCATAATTATGTATGCATGTATGTATGTATGTATGTATGTATGCAAGTATGTATATATGTATGGTCATATGTATGTATGTTCATATGTATGTATGTATGATCATATGTATGTATGTATGTATTGTCATAAGTATGTATGTATGTATGTATGTATGTATTTATGTATGTATGTATGTGTGTATGTATGTATGGTCATATGTATGTATGTTCATATGTATGTATGTATGTATGTATGTATGTATGTATGTATGTATGGTCATAAGTACGTATGTATGTATGTATGTATGTATGCAAGTATTTATATATGTATGTTCATATGTATCTATGTTCATATGTATGTATGTATGTATGTATGGTCATATGTATGTATGTTCATATCTATGTATGTATGTATGGTCATAAGTATGTATGTATGTATGTATGTATGTATGTATGTATGTGTTTATGTATGTATGGTCATATGTATGTATGTATGGTCATATGTATGTATGTATGTATGTATGTATGTATGGTCATATGTATGTATGTTCATATGTATGTATGTATGTTCATATGTATGTATGTATGTCTGTATGGATGGTCATATGTATGTATGTTCATATGTATGTATGTATGTATGGTCACAGGTATGTATGTATGTATGTCTGTATGTATGTTCATATGTATGTATGTATGTACATATGTACGTATGTATGTATGTATGTATGTATGTATGTATGTATGTATGTATGTATGACCATAAGTACGTATGTATGTTTGTATGTATGTATGTATGTATGTATGTATGTATGTATGTGTGTATGTATGTATGGTCATATGTATGTATGTATGTATGTATGTATGTATGTATGTATATATGTATGTATGCATGTATGTATGGTCATATGTATGTATGTATGTATGTATGTATGTATGTATGTATGATCATATGTATGTATGTTCATATGTATGTATGTTCATATGTATGTATGTATGTATGGTCATAAGTACGTATGTATGTTTGTATGTATGTATGTATGTATGTATGTATGTATGTGTGTATGTATGTATGGTCATATGGATGTATGTATGTATGTATGTATGTATGTATATATGTATGTATGTATGTATGTATGGTCATATGTATGTATGTATGTATGTATGTATGTATGTATGTATGTATGATC